>NW_015387916.1:159039-161650 GCF_001527695.2 Protobothrops mucrosquamatus | reverse complement strand
CGCAGATTACCTCTCATCGGCCGATACGCTCCCACAGAGAGGGTCTCCTCAGGGTGCCGTCAGCCAGACAGTGCCGGCTGGCGACCCCCAGGGGGAGGGCCTTCTCGGTTGGAGCCCCCACCCTATGGAACGAACTACCCCCAGAGATCCGGGTGATTCCGGATCTCCCCTCCTTCCGCCGCGCCCTCAAGACATGGCTGTTTCAGCAGGCAGGACTGGCCTAAGGGATATTTTAATCTGGTTTTTTAAAACAATTTTAAAAAGAAACGGCCAATTAATATTGTGTTTTAATTACTTTTTAAATTCAGTATTTATTGTATTATGTATTGTTTTAAATGGCTGTAAGCCGCCCTGAGTCCGTTGGGAGAAGGGCGGGGTAGAAATTAAATAAAAGTAAAGTAAAAGTAAAAAAGTAAAATACCCCCTATACCAGGGGTAGGCAACCTTGGCTCTTTTATGACTCGTGGACTTCAACTCCCAGAATTCCTGAGCCAGCATGGCTGGCTCAGGAATTCTGGGAGTTGAAGTCCACGAGTCATAAAAGAGCCAAGGTTGCCTACCCCTGCCCTATACTATACCTGTACAGTTGGTTTTTCTTGCCTAAATGTAGAACCTTGTCTTATTGGTTAAAAAAAAAGATAGCTTCTTAAATATTGCTGCGATGGTTAACTATCTCAGCTTCTCCATTGGCCTTTTGGACGATGTGAGGAAGACAAATGAATTTTAATATTTAGTAAGTGTAAGAGGGTTAATAAGTTCCAAAATTTGGAAGTAAATTGATGAGCAAGCACTTTGCCTTACTTGAGTTCAGCTGAGGGTTGCTTTAATTTAGCCAAACTCCAGAAACCAGCAGATTTCAGTGGCATCTCCTGCTGGGTAGTATCAAAGAGACCCAGTTTAATCTAGTCCTGGATAGGGTAGGAAATCTGACTTCTAGTCCTGCCTTAGACACAGAATCCAGGTGGGTGATTTGGGCCCAATCACCCTCACCCTGAAAAAGATGATGACAACTCATTTATGAAATTGGTAAGAGAAAGCATCCTTCGTTGGTTGAAGTGCACTTTCAGAGGTATATTGCATTAAGTCTGAAGGTGACGATTTGTGGTATTTTGTAATATATTTACAAGAATGAGCTCTAGATCAGAGGTCCCCAACCCCTGGTCCGTGGAACCGCAGTGGTCCACAACATGCTAGAAACCGGGCTGCATAAAGGAGGGAAGCCCCATCTGTGGGATGCAGGCAGCAATTTGAAACCACGCCCCCTCCAGTCAGTGGAAAAACCTTTCTCCATGAAACTGGTCCCTGGTGCCCAAAATGTTGGGGGGGGGGGCGCTGCTCTAGATCATTTCTTTCTGATTGGTTTTATAAGAAAAGTTATTCTGCATATTTTGCACTTGGCTGCTAAACTGACACCAGATGAGGAACTGTATAAAAAGGTGATTTGGGGAATGTGGTTTTAATCTGGTGCGTTCTTGTTTTTTTGTGTGAGGGAGGGGCTTCCTTTCATTTTTTGATAAATTGTGGGTTTGGGATTCAGCTCTTACAGTAAAGTGATGAAATATGCCCAGATTCAATTTATGGCAGCTTGCTGACCCACCCAAAAAGCAGTTGTGACTCATTGGCTTGTCATTTTCTGCAATTTGAGAACTGCTGAATTATCTTTTCAATTTATGAGAAAGTCAGAAAATAATGAGCCAGAAACTAATTTCCATTGAAAAATTGATTCTTATTTTTTTTTGTCTCTGTCATTTGTATTTAACCCTGCTTGTAGTTTTTTTTTTTTTTTCATGTGAGATTATTGTTGAAAAGCCTGGAAAACAAGTCAGGAAGAGTTTTAGCAATGTGCTTTATTTGGCCTTCTTTGTGTTCTCATGCACGAGTCGTCAGCCAGCAGTTTACTTTGGATAAATAACTGGTAGAATGCAGTACAGCATTTTCTTGGATCAAAGTTAGTGGCCGAAATCACACTGTGGATTCTATTCGTGGCTGCTCTAGTAAAATAGCAGAAAAGCAAACAAAAACAGCATGGTAAGTATTTTAAAACAGGGGTCCTCAGCCCTCGGTCCGTGGACCGGCACTGGGCCGTGGCATGCCATAAACTGGTTTGTGCAAACAAGCAAAGCCCCATCTGCGGGATGCAGGCAGCATGCGAAACCACACCCTCTCCGGTCCACGGAAAAACCTCTCTCCACAGAACTGGTCCCTGATGCCCAATAGGTTGAGGGCCACTGTTTTAAAACATGCATATATGTAGTCCCTGTTTCCTATTCACAATTAAATTAAATTCATGATCTTGCATTCTCATCTTCCATATAAGGGTGCAATATTGTATCAGAATGTTAGAATAATTCCAGCCTTTGAATAAGGTTTGCTTTTCTTACAGCTTCTGAAGTTCCTAAATCTTGATATTTCCATATGCCTTTCTGTTTTCAAAAGATTATATGGAATTAATTGATTATGTGCCATCAGGTTATATTCGACTGCTAATAACAGCATAGATTTTTCTCCATGATGATGATGACCAGGTCTTCCAACTGTGTACTCATCGCCATTGTAATTGAATCTCTGCCTGCACCTTCCTGCTGGTTCTTCCCTTCTTCTCTTCCCATCT
>NW_015387916.1:149039-158004 GCF_001527695.2 Protobothrops mucrosquamatus | reverse complement strand
TTTTGCGGTTTAGAAAGATCTGAAGTAAACTTTATCACTTAGATAGTCTGTCCAGAATTAAAGATAATAGGATTTTAATCTATAGCCACTTAGCACTTGAATTATTAAAAGTAATATTTTGACCTAAACCTGGAAACCAGTACACTTGACATAAAACTAAACTTTTTTAGGCTCCCATCAATCTGTGTAGAGTTGCACGGTATGGATCATTTTCAGAGGCAGTTTCCGGAGTCCAATGTTTATAGACCTGATGCATGTATAATTTGGGTCTGGTTTGATTAATCCAGAAATTGTACATATAAAAACATCTAACAACTTTGTGCTTGTTATCATTATCTGCACATCTCCAAATAAATATCATCTAGATCAGGGCTTTTCAACCTTTTCACCCATTGTACCACTTTTAGGATATGGCAACATCCGAGTACCACCAGTCGCCTAGCAAGGTGTCAAAAACTTGATGACCCCCCCCAAAGGAAAAAAGTAATAAAGTACAGGTAGTCCTCGACTTACAACAGTTCGCTTAGTGACTGTTTGAAGTTACTATTATTATTATTATTATTATTATTATTATTATTATTATTATTATTATTATTATTATTATTATTATTATTATTAATTATGTGTGCCATAGGTTCCTGAGCGATGGGCAAACATAGTGACTGTTGGGTGGAACAAAGAGTGCCCTGCACTATATTTTGTATCCATTTCCTTGGGAACAACTGTGAGCATTGTAATATTACGCCTCTGGATTGCATCCCAGAGAGGTAGCTCAATAGAATCAGCTGAGCCACGATCTCCTTTCTTGATGCATATATCCTACCAGGGAAAGCCAGACCTTTTCTGACCTCAAAGTATGGTCAGAATAGAATTAAATCAGTGGGATTCTAAAATATTTGGAGATAACACGATCTTATCTGAACAACTTGCTCAGGAATAGTGGATTTGACAGTTCTCTTTAGACAAGTAATTTAAATCTCTCTTCTTTTGCGGTGGATCCAATGTTTTCATTACTGCCTCCTTCAGGGAAATCAAACATTCCTCTTTTATGATGCAGATATTTTATCAATTCTGATAGCCTTTTTAGACCTAAAGATGGCAGGCTTCATAAACCTGGGAGACCAAGGACCTAAAGAGTTGGTCATGAAACTTTACAAATTGAAAAGTACTCGGTGGTTCCAGGTATTGACATGACGTTTTCCCCTTATTCTATCAGAACAATTCACATTGAATTACGAAGTTTGCTATTTAATCATTCTTAACACTGCAGTATACCAAGAAGCTGTGGTTCGGCTTCAGAGAATTCGTATCAATAAAATAGTTCCCCTCTTGTTGCAGGAATTAATCTTGACCAGCCAGTTCTGAGAGAAGAAATTCCTGTTACACACCTTGGGGAAGATGTAATTCCAAGTTGCTTGCTTCCAAAGCAGTGTGGTGTTTCATGGGTTCTACCAAGAGGGGATTGGCAAGGCATCATTGCGTTGCTGGCCCCTCACCCAATGTTTAAGGCAGACAGTATTGTGTGGCCAAAGTAGTGCCATAGAGTTTGAGAAGTGGATTCTATTTGCCAGAGTTAAGAAATTAGCTTTACATTAAAATATCTTGAATTTTCAATCACTCTGCACTTTAGTTCATTTCTTTAGGTGTACGATGGATTATGAACTGTCCACTACCAACCCCATAGTTGTCTGGGTTTTTAGATTCACACAGCACTTCTGACTAGAGCAGGGCTTTTCAACCTTTTCACCCATTGTACCACTTTTAGGATATGGCAATATTTGAGCACCACCAGTCGCCTAGCAAGGTGTCAAAAAGCTGACCCCCCTCGAAAAAGTGATAAAGTACAGGTAGTCCTCGACTTACAACAGTTTGATTAATGACTGTTTAAGTTACAATGGCACTGAAAAAAGTGCTCCCCAAGGCACACCCGAGCAAGACACCTGCCCATCCGGCAGCGCTCTTCCTCCTGTCCGAGGTTTTCATTGTTGTGAGCATTTCTGTTGAGGATTGGCAGCGGGTGTGGGGTGGGGTGTTTGGTTTTTATTTCCCCCCTCTGCTGGGTGGTTGCAGCAGGTTTTGGTCACTTCACATGACCCTGGGACACTGTGACCGTCATAAATATGAATCAGTTGCCAAGCATCTGAATGTAAATCACAAGACCCTGGAGAGGCTGCAACATTCCAGCTGAACGGCGCTTCTTCTGGGCTCAGCAGAAGTGGCAGGATCAGTGCTGCTTTCCAGCTGAAGCCTGGCGCTGATCCTGGCGCTTCCGCTGAGCCCTGACAGCCCCGAAGAAGCGCCGATCAGCTGGAAAGCGGCACTGATCCTGGCGCTTCTGCTGAGCCCTGACAGCCCTGCAGCTCCAGCCGTCTCTCGCTCAGGCTTGTGTGTGGTGCTGCCACCGGTTCAGCTCATTCCCCTCCCCCGCTACCACTTTTCTAGGATGGTTGCGTACCACCTGCCAGGTGCCAATGTACCACAGGTGGTACCCATATCACTGGTTGAAAAGCCCTGGACTAGAGGAAAGTAATCTGTTCCAATCTTGAATTACAGCTGTCTTTCTTGGTTTAAAGTTGAGCTAATTTCCAGGCTCACAGATTCTTATATGTTGTTGAATCAAACCCTACTCACAGAATTATATATAAATCTATATCTTTTGGCTAGACTAGAGTATCCAACTGTGGCAACTTTAAAACCTGTGGATTTCAACTCCCAGAATGCTGGCTGGGGAATTCTGAGAGTTAAAGTCCACAAATCTTAAAAGTTGCCAGGATTGGATATCCCTGCTTTAGGCTATTTATAATTGGATAGATCAGTGGTGGCGAACCTATGGCACGGGTGCCAGAGGCGGCACTCAGAGCCCTCTCTGTGGGCACGCATGCCGTCGCCCCAGTCCTAGGCCTTCAGCTGGGTTTTATAAAACCTTTTCGCTTTAGGCCTCCGCCGCCGTGCACACACAAAAAAAAGGTTCAATCAATCAGTCAATTTCAACTTCTCAGGGGAAAAAAAAAGATCTTGCAAAGTTGGAATTGATTGATTGAACTTTTTAGTCCCACCCAGTCTGCTGTTACCACCCAGTCTGCCACGCCCACCCAATGGGCCACACCCACCCAATGGGCCACACCCACCCGGCACCCGACGATGCATAAGTGGGTTTGGAGTTGCAGTTTGGGCACTCGGTCTCTAACAGGTTCGCCATCACTGGGATAGATCATGTATTTGGCTTTAACATTTACCCGTATATGAAAGATAACCTTTCATTTTTATAGCTATTGCTTTCTGGGAATCCCCGTTGAAATGTTAAAAGCTCCGATTTGATAGAAGTGGAGAGATCTTCCACCAGAATAGCATGAGACACTGAATGAGGATAATTTAAGGACGGTGCTTTTAAGAGCCTGGATTTAGCTTTGCAGCTACTGGTAGTGATAACAGGATTTAAATTCCCCGCTGACTAGTATTACAAACATTAGCTACATCCACTCAACAAAAGAGTGGGGGGGGGGAAACATCAGCCTCCTGTAAATAAAGTGCTAACCAGCTTTTCCGCATAGAATTGTGTATAATGCTGCTTAAGAATTGCCGCTGAGCATTTCCTTCTGGCTTCTTTGTTGGAAGGAAAACTTCAAAACCTGGGAATCTCGGAGTCTGATACCAAGTCGGTTCCCCACCAAGCGAGTTTAGACCGTTTTAAAGTCTGGCTTTGAGACAGGGTGGTAAGAGTGTACTTTCAGATAAGATAAAATAACTTGTCAAATAGAAGCTGTCAGTTTGTTAAGCATTGGAGAAACTTGTTCTTTTTTTTTTTTTTTAATTTATTTGCTGCCTGACTCCTGGAGACTCTGAGCAGCACCAATCATCTTTACCAAAGGCCAGGATGAAATACCAGTGGGGTGGAGGACATTCAAATTTTGGGGGGAAAACTCACTCCAGAAGTATAAGATATGGAGTGATATAAAAAGAAATAATTCAAATAACTCTTAACAATTTGCAGTAGTGGCGAATATCTGTAGCTCGGGTATAGGATGAGGGTGAAGGTTCATTCTCCGAGCTGGTAGGTGGGTTTCCGAACATTTTGTTACCCGGCTGGGTAACATCTTCAGTGGAGTTTAGGGGATGGCAGTGTTCTTCTTTGAACTATGGTGCTAGAGAAGACTCCTGCGAGTCCCCTGGACTGCAAGGCGATCAAACCGGTCAGTCCTAGAGGAGATCCACCCTGACTGCTCTTTAGAAGGCCAGATCCCGAAGTTGAAACTCAAGTACTTTGGCCACCTAATGAGAAGGAAGGACTCCCTGGAGAAGAACCTAATGCTGGGAAAGATTGAGGGCAAGAGACGAAGGGGACGACAGAGAATGAGGTGGCTGGATGGAGTCACTGAAGCAGGAGGCGTGAGCTTCAATGGACTCCAGTAGATGGTAGAGGACAGGAAGGCCTGGAGGAACGTTGTCCATGGGGTCGCGATGGGTCGGACATGACTTCGCAACTAACAACAACAGTGTTCTTTTTATAAGGGCTTCAGGTGTGGGTGTGTTGAGTGAGGGTCTTGTGATGGGTCTTATGATGGGTCATGACTCACACCTGACCCATCACAAGACCCTCACTCGACACACCCACACCTGAAGCCCTTATAAACAGAAGAACACTGACACTGACATGTCCTGAACTCCGCTGAAGAGGTTACCTAGCCTGGTAACGAAACATTCAGAAACCAACCCACAAGCTCAGAGAACGAACCTTCACCCCCAACTCTAACAACGATAGTCTTTGAAATAGAATTAGTAGCTTTGCGACTATGTTACCCTGCAGTAAGTAGCTAAGTATGTTGTCCCAGGATGGCTTGACAGCTGTGGAGGACACTACACTCCCACAGCTGCTTTAAGGAACGACATCCAGGTTACCACTTTTGTGTCCTTGCATTCCCCAAAGCAGCTTTTGCCTTTGAATCCAAAACGCTGTACGAAAACAACAACAGATGAAAAGTTTGAAATTTTGGGCCATGGGAAGCGAGTAGGAATATGCAAATCTTAATGTTCTGGAGCATGTGACATCTGCTCTCAGCCATGCTGTTCTGGAGGGTAGTTCATTGTTTTCCAGAAGTGGCATTGATTATTGATAGGTTTCTGGATCCAGTTCAAAATAACCGGTGTTAACCTATGAAACCTTTGTATGATTTTTGTCTACTGTATGTTTGTAGGACCATATTTCCCAGCCATATTCTTTTCTTCTTAATGTAAGCTTCTTGAGAAAGTGATGCTAAAGGTCCTCACTCCACATTACCTGGGAAGCATAGCCACCCTTTCTCGGTGGCGGCTCCTACATTATGGAACAGCCTGTCTCTTTAAGATGTGTGGGGTCCCAAATCTTTCAGCCTTTTGGAAAGTATTCTGGAGATCATTTGAGTACTGATGGTGGCTGGGCTCCCCTTTTCAAACCGATTTGTTTTTGAGATTGTGGATTCGTTGCTTCATAAGCTTTATATCGCATTTTTCCATTTCAAGCTGAAACGTAACAATTTGAGATTTGCAGATGATATTTTGCTAGCCGAGAGTAAAGAAGACACCCAGGAGCTCATTTAGAAAGTAAAAATGGAAATGGAAAAATACCCGTTAAGGTCACTCAGAAACCACGAGAAGAGCAAGAACCAGAACTTTATTTCTCTCGCTACCTGAAGTGTAAAAGAAGAAGAGGAGGAGGAGGAGGTGGTGGTGATGCTGCATCCTTGGTGAACTTAAAATTGATAGCAAGTGGAAGATGTTAGATTGCCTTATTTCTTGGATTCAAGAGTAACCGAAGACATATTGTGTGCTGGAGAAGTAAAGAGAAGATTAATCACAAGGAGGAAGCAGTGGGTAACTTAGACAAACTTACTTGAATGACAACAAATACCAGTGTGGTTAAAGTAGTAGACATTTGAGTGACAATATATGGCTGTGAACTGAGGACGCCGAGAAAAAGCAGGAGAAAGAAGACGGACATCTTTGAAATATAGAATTGGGGATAGCTAATAGGACTGTCGTGGATGGCAAGAAGGTTCAACGTGCAGCTCTCTTGAGGCGACGATCATTAAGCAAAACTCTTTCATGATTTAGGTCAGGGGTAGGCAACCTTGGCTCTTTTATGATTCGTGGACTTCAACTCCCAGAATTCCTCAGACAGCCATGCTGAGGGGAAAGGGAGAGGTTTCCAAGCTGAGCTATGCTGGCTCAGGAATTCTGGGAGTTGAAGTCCACAAGTCATGAAGGGGCAATAGTTCCCCCATGCTGGCTCAGGAATTCTGGGAGTTGAAGTCCACAAGTCATAAAAGAGCCAAGGTTGCCTACCCCTGATTTAGGTATTTGATATGAATGGGTGATGGACTGAAAAAAAAAAACAGTTATGCCTGGCAAGGTTGAAAGGAATAGAATAAAGGGAGAACAAGATAACAGGCATCAAAAATAATAATAATAGTAGAACGTCCTTAGAAAAGAGCTGTAATATTTCTGGAAATGAAACCATTTGCTTAGTGACTGTTTAAAATTACAGCAGCATTGAAAAAGATGACTTATGCCCAGTTTTCACAATGAACGGTTGCAGCGTCCCTATGGTCACATGATCTAGATGCGGGTGCTTGCCAACCAGCGTGTATGTAAGACAGTTGCGCTGTCCCGGGGTCATGTGGTCACTATTTGTAACCTTCATAGGTGGTTTCCAGCAAGCAAAGTCAAAGGGGGAAGCCAGGTTTGCTTAACAAACGCATGATTCGCTTAACAGTTGCAGATATTATAATAATAATAATAATAATAATAATAATAATAATAATAATAATAATAATATGTTGGAAGGGACCTTGGAGGTCATCTGGTCCAACCCCTTGCTCAGGCAGGAAACCCTACACCATATCAGACAAATGGCTGTCCAGTCCCTTCTTAAAAACTTCCAGTGTTGGAGCATTCACCGCTTCTGGAGGCAGGTTGTTCCACTGGTTAATTGTTCTCACTCTCAGGAAGTTTCTCCTTAGTTCTAGGTTGCTTCTCTCCTTGATGAGTTTCCATCCGTTGCTTCTTGTCCTGCCTTCAGGCGTTTTTGCTAACAATTGTAGCAAAAACTGTTGTAAAATTTGTCGAAACTCACATAACTACTGCCTTGCTTAGCAACAGAAAATTTGGCTCAATAGTGGTCTTAAATTGAGGACTGCCTGTAGCCTGTTCCAAGTTCAAACTAAATGGCGCACAGAATGGTTGGCATCATCCTGAATGAAAGTTGTGCAATACGTAGCATCAATTAAAATGTAAGATAATTGCTACTGTTTATTACAAAGCCATATCGTTGTTCCGTGTTTGAGGACACTTCTGCTTACGGAAGAACATTTGGAAAACAATTTTTAAAGATCAGAAAACTTAGCAGAGGTGGAATATGTTCAACCTTGGCTTCAGTAAGAAGATAATTGCAATACTCTTTGTTCAAGTGTGGCCATTATTTAACACCCAGCATATTTAGTTCCCAGTACTAACTTTTATTTCTTGCTTAGAGGTAATGTAATTAAATTGGATTTATTCCAATTAATATAGGTTCTCAGTCCAGAAGATTTGGGGTGATTTAAAAATGCAAGGTGAGCTTGAAAACGTAGCTGATGCTTAGTGAATGTTTGGGGTAGAAGAGGAGCATGATTTAAAGCAGTGTCAAGTTTCATATTTGGCAAAGATACAGCTGTTTACATTTCCACTGAATTAATTATGCATCTGCCCGAACCTTTGATTTAAATATTTAAAGCATAGCAAGTTAAACTTAACTTGTATAAAAAAATTCACAAACTGACATTTTCTGAATATATTCAACTTCTTCCTCTTTAATTTTGTAAATGCTAAAACACTAGTACCATATGGTTAAAGAGAATAGATCAGTGGTCTAGCCCAGGGGCTTTTCAACCTTTTCACCCATTGTACCACTTTTAGGATATGGCAATATCCGAGTACCACCAGTCGCCTAGCAAGGTGTCAAAAACTTGATGACCAAAAAAAAAACAACCTGGAAAAAAGTGATAAAAGTACAGATAGTCCTCGACTTACAACAGTTCGCCTAGTGACTGTTGGAAGTTACAGTGGCACTGAAAAAAGGGCCCCCCAAGCCACAGCCGAGCAAGACACCTGCCTGCCCACCCAGCAGCGCTCTTCCTCCTGTCCGAGGTTTTCATTGTTGTGAGCATTTCTGTTGAGGATTGGCAGAGGGGGTGGGGTGGGGGTGTTTGGTTTTTATTCCCCCCGTCTGCTGGGTGGTTGCAGCAGGTTTTGGTCACTTCACATGACCCTGGGACACTGTGACCGTCATAAATATGAATCAGTTGCCAAGCATCTGAATGTAAATCACAAGACCCTGGAGAGGCTGCAACATTCCAGCTGATTGGCGCTTCTTCTGGGCTCAGCAGAAGCACCAGGATCAGTGCCGAGCTCCAGCTGGAGCCTGGCGCTGATCCTGCCGCTTCCACTGAGCCCTGACAGCCACAAAGAAGCGCCGATCAGCTGGAGCCTGGCGCTGATCCTGGCGCTTCCGCTGAGCCCTGACAGCCCTGCAGCTCCAGCCGTCTCTCGCTCAGGCTTGTGTGGTGCTGCCACCGGTTCAGCTCATTCCCCTCCCCCGCTACCTTTCTAGGATGGTCGCATACCACCTGCCAGGTGCCAATGTACCACAGGTGATACCCGTACCACTGGTTGAAAAGCCCTGGTCTAGCCACACAAATAGAATCATTTCTAGTTTTATGGGCTTTCTGTGGTTTTTGTTATTCGTTAATATCTTAGATAATAATAATAATAATAATAATAAATTTAATTTATATGCCGCCCTTCTCCCAGCGGGACTCAGGGCGGCGCACAACATATTTAAAACAAAACATAAATACATTCCCCCCCGATAAAACCGAATTAAATCAAATTTTAAAGTTGTGTCTCTGTCAAATTGTTAAAAGATAAACCCCAAATAAAATCCTCCCTAGGT
>NW_015387916.1:144765-149022 GCF_001527695.2 Protobothrops mucrosquamatus | reverse complement strand
GTAGCTAGTCTTATACAAATGCAGATGTGGAACCATCAGAAAGTTGAAGCCAGAGCAATCAAGAAGACAAAGAGAAAATCTGCATACCCCACCCAAGCTCTTAAGAGTCATTAGCCCCATCACCTGGGAAGCAGGATATGATAATGGGATTAAACCACAGATATCAAGGCCTAGAAAAACACTCAGAAATAGCCTCAAAAGTTCATGCCACAGGAACAGGAAACTTCCAGGCAAGGCTAGAGGGTATAAAAAGGCCTTCTACCCATGTGCTCACTCTCTTTTTTCTTCTCCTCTGCTGCTTATCTGTCTTCTGCAATAAACTGTAACCTTCTTCCCAAAGCAGTCGCCATGTTTGCTTATTTATTCCCGGCTTGGATGAACCAGGATGAAGACTTACTTCTAACAAAGCTAAATACAATTAGGAGGATGACTACTGTAACGACAAAGTGTTTCTCTACTTCAGGTGTAGGAGTCAGACGTACGTGTGTGTGTGTGTGTTAGAGGTGGAATTGCTCCAGGCTTTTCAGGAATGAACTGTGTCCTACCTAACAAATTGGGAATTTAGCAAAATTTCCGTTTCCGTCTCTCTGCAAGGCTGTATCCTTTAGCACGGGCTGAAGGATCTTCTAAGAATAAGCAGCTTTTGAATAAAAGGCTGAAACACGTGCTGGTTTTGCCCTATTCCCTCTTATCATTAAAGGTGCGTAAATTGTTTTTGAAGCAAGGGTGTGTTTTGATTTCTGCCTACTGTGAAATTTGAGAACTCCCGGGTATTTAGAGAGTTGACAGGAGGAGCCCAGAGCAGCAGACGCAGCTACAACGAGGGAATTCATCCCCACTTTTTTTTTTTTTTTCCACTTGAGGCTTTTGAATCCTCTGCAAGGGGAAATGCAGGTCCTTGGATTTCTAAATTGTGCAAGTAATGGTATGTATTCCTATTTCTTGGATGACTGAGGGGGCGACCCAGTAATTTGGGGGGAAAGATGACGGGCTGATTGTGGGGACGTTGCGATGAAAAGGGAAGTTCCATTTGTTTTTCAGAAAGGTCTGGTTTCTAAGTTGCTCCTGAATAACAGGGAAGTAGTAGCATAAGGAGGACTTTTATCTGAAGTTTCCCACATTCGTCGTTTTGTCCCAGAACCGTCTCTTTCATCTACATTTAACTGATTTTTGTAATAATACAAACTGTAATCTTGGAAAAAATGTACACGAAGTTGTTAGGGTTTATGGTGCGTGAATACCAGATTCGTGGCACAGATGAACTCTTTTATCTGTGTGAGTAGTGGCTGGATATTGCCATATAAAGAAAACTTTAGTCCTCCCATTTTTAAAATAATATTTTAGACCAGGTGTGCTTTTCCTGTTCTGTCTAATACTTGTGTAGAACAGAATTGGGGGAAAGAAGTAAGGAGCTAACTTATTCTTGTTTTTTTTTTTTTCATAGCCTATATTTGTAACAGCAACTGATGTGTCTATTCCTGTCTGCTAATTGTTGTTAGAAGTATACTTTTCAAAATATTGTTTAGAATGTCGGCAGCATTTGTCTAATCAGTTCAACTGCCCCCCCCCACCTTCCCCCTATCATTGCAGTGTCTTCTTTTGCCTACCTCGTTTTAGCTACTGCCATCCATGTTTTTCCCCCACCCACTCACCGCCCAAATATACTTGTTATAGTCTGGGCAAGGAGCACCAGAAGCTAGCAACAAAACAGCCGTAAACAGAACAGGAAAAGCACACCTGGTCTAAAATATTATTTTAAAAATGGGAGGACAAGAATAAGTTAGCTCCTTACTTCTTTCCCCCAATTCTGTTCTACACAAGTATTAGACAGAACAACTTGTAAACATTTGTCTATCCCTAAAGGCATTTTCATTATTTGCAATATATTTCTCACGCCTTAGAATATTGTTTTAAAAATAACTTGCAAATGTCTCTATTTGGCTAGTGATCATCTGTAATCATTGATGATCATTGTAGCCATCTAATAAGGTAGCTTAAGGCTGTTTTTATTGGCCAGAAGGAGAAGTTTTACTAGCAACTGGTGCCGTGTCCAGGGGAGGTCAGTTGAATTGAAACCTTGGAAAGACGGATTGTTTACCCTGTACCTGTGTTTAAGAGTATATAATCTTGTTTTGCATTACTGCTCTAGTCACTTCTTGGACCAAGACTGTAGAATACTGATATTTGGAGTGACTGATTAGCAGATGTTGAAATGTGTGTGTGAGCATGTTTGTGGTCTAATTGTCTCATGAATGTTTCTGCAAAGAGCTTTTTCCCTTGCCCCAAAGCGATCACTGGCAACTCAAGGTGATAATTGCTACCTTCTTAATTGTACGGCACTCTAAACAGAACAAAATTATTGGGATGTTATAAGAAATTTACCTTCAGCATAGCAATTTCCTTCTGGTTGATGTCTGAGTTTTTGTCAAAAACACCGGAAAACGAAGTCTCCCTTGGGAATTAAAACTGTGGGGAGGAATTTCTACCTACATATTCTTAATAATAATATTGCCATAAATATTGGATTCATTTCATGTGTAGGTCATCTTCTTTTGGTGGAAGAAATAAAAATTATATAATTAAAATTACCCATTTCTGTTTGTTCTACCTGTAACGTATTAACTTCAGTTTGAAGAACCATATCCAAGGTGTTGATGCAAAATAGATATCCCCAAATAGTAAACCAAAGGGAAAATACACACAATTGGCCAAAACCTCTCGGATAGTTGTACCATTACTCAGCTGGTTCACAAATATATAAGGAACTACGTAAAAGTTTGCATGAAGGAATGATTTGCTCCAGAATGTTGTGTTATCAGACAAATTGGACTGACTCATTACTAATGCTTACACATAGCCAGATGTTTTTCAAATCTATTTTTAATTTTTGTTTCCCTTTGCTATTTAATTCTTTTCAACGTTTATTGCTGAAGACCTTAAGTGTGCATTTAATATCCTAATTCAAAAGCGCTATCTATGTTTTATTTATTTTAAAGTAGGTGCTTGCTCTCCAAATAGCAGAATCTTAAGAAGTAAAGTTTAATATATAACAGAGGAATATTAATTGTATAACTATTCAGGGAATATTTAACTTTTGAGATAATTTTTTTGATTGTATAGCTGTAATTTCCACGTAACACAGTACTGTTTATGTCACAAAATGATCCTATTAAACCTCAGACTATAATGTTAGCAGATTTAGAGAAGTTGTTTGTTGTAGTATTTAAAGACATTAGACCACAAACCAGAAGATTTTGAGTTTTGGTGCTATCTTGGGTATGAAGCCAACCTGCTGACTTTGGACCAGCCCTCTCTCTCAGTTGTAGGGCGAAGCCTACCGTAAGCCACTTCCAAAAATGTTGCCAAGAAAACTGAAAAGACATGCTGAGTGGGACGGGGGAGAGAGATTGAAAGTCTTGAATAACTATCCAACATTCCCAGTGATTGTCATTGAGGATGTTGTATAGGAATGTTCCTAGCATGGTCAGGATGACTGCAAACCAGGCATAACAGTGGCCACGCTGATAGTGGTTGATGAGTGTTGGAAGTCTAGCACATCTGGAAGCCAACAGATTGAAAAGGGTTATCCTAAACATGTTTTCGTGCTTTCATTTAAGTCAGATTTGAAATGGGATTTCCTGTAGCTTAAATAGGCCTGATTATATAAAATCAATATTAAGAAGATGCTGAGACTCTAGAAAGAGTACAGAGAAGAGCAACAAAGATGATTAGAGGTCTGGAGGCTAAAACATATATAAGGAACGGTTGCTGGAATTGGGTATGTCTAGTTTAATGAAGAGAAGGACGAGGGGTGAAATGATAGCAGTCTTCCAATATCTCAGGGGCTGCCCCAAAGAAGAGGGAGTCAAGCTATGCTCCAAAGCGCCTGAAGGCAGGACAAGAAGCAGCGGATGGAAACTCATCAAGGAGAGAAGCAACCTAGAACTAAGGAGAAACTTCCTGACAGTTAGAACAATTAACCAGTGGAACAACCTGCCTCCAGAAGCGGCGAATGCTCCAACACTGGAAGTTTTTAAGAAGAGACTGGACAGCCATTTGTCTGAAATGGTATAGGGTTTCCTGCCTGAGCAGGGGGTTGGACTAGATGACCTCCAAGGTCCCTTCCAACTTTATTATTATTATTATTATTATGGATCATTGCACAGTCAGCCAGATGTTCAGACTGGATTTGGCATTTTGTCTACCTATCGAGTCCTTTCCCAGGACCTGGGATAGGCAGATGTGGATGTTTGATGG
>NW_015387916.1:118423-144144 GCF_001527695.2 Protobothrops mucrosquamatus | reverse complement strand
TTATTATTATTATTATTATTATTATTATTATTATTATTATTATTATTATTATTATTATTATTATTATTATTATTATTATTATTATTGGCAGTGATGGGATTCAAATAGATGAACAACCGGTTCTCTGTGTGGATGCTGCTTCTGGAAGTCCATTCTGGGCCTGGGCAACAAAAAATTATCTACCGGTTCTGCCAAAGTGGTGTGAACCGGCTGAATCCCACTGATTTAGGGCCACTGTGTGGGTCACCAACACAAATACAGCAAGTTCTGTCTCTAGGTTTTTGCTAGAACTTGAATGCATGATATTTTAATGTGCTGGTTGGCACAGGTTCAGGTGTGTGAATGTTAGCCATGTATTGGAAGTGTATGTGTAGATTTGAAAATGTGAAGTGAAGACATTTAAAGACAAATTCTTTATGGATTCCCCATTCTGCATTGTTGAGAAATTGCCGAATAGCTTAACGATGTTAGATAAGTGCATATTTACTTAAAAGTATCTCCAGAGGAGGTATTTTACTATATATTAAAAAAAAGGTCCCTGAATCAAAATAGCTGAAGTAAATGGATCTGAATTCCTACTTGCTAAAATGGCCTTGGAGGAAACAATAGGTCCACTGTTAAAAGCTGCTTTCTGGAAAATGCCTCAGAGCTTTCAATCACAAACCTTAGTATATTTCATAAAGAATAAAACAAACACCCCTAAAATGTTGTTATTTTATAGTATCTGCCAAGGGAGGGGGGCAGAATGACAGAAGCAGTGTCCTACATATTATACAGCGCAAGCGCCTTCCCCCTTCGCTGTGCTGTGGTGTTGCGTGCAATATGAAAGGACAGAGCTTTTGTCATTTTGATGAAAGTGACAAGATCCTGCAGACCCCAATGATGTCACCTCCCACCACAGAAAGCTAGTTTTCTCCCTTTTTCTGTTTCTCTACCCAAAATTACATTCATGCTTGCTGTTCACGTTTTTCCCCCCTCTTTCCTTGTTTGAATGCGGCTAAAAGTTTGAATATTTAATATTGTCTTTAACGATAGCGCTTGCTTCTTCCTTGAAGCCTGTTTCTCCTTTTTATATAATTGTTGGTAGTTTCAAGATTTTCAGTGCTTTTGTTGCAGTTGTCGTGGAATTAAAAAATATATATATATTCTGGATAGTGCAGTGGTTCTCAACCTTTTTAATGCCGCGACCCCCCAACTGGTCGTAAGTCGAGGACTAAACCGGTCGTAAGTCGAGGACTACCCAACCAGTCGTAAGTCGAGGACTTTCCCTGCCTGGGAGCGCCACGCATGCGTGGTTCCACCCCCTGCGCCGGCCGAGGTGTAGCTGGCAAGCAGCAGAGACAGAGCAGGCCGACCACCAGCTGGCCCAGCCCAAGGGAGGTAAGGCACCCACTGGAAAAGGGGAAAAAAATGGCGGACAGCCTTGCCTGGCGACCCCCGTGAAATGGTCGATCGACCCCAAATGGGGTCGCGACCCATAGGTTGAGAACCGCTGGGATAGTGGATGTCTAGAAAAAGGGAACTATTTGCAAAATTGTAGCACAGTTGGGGCAACCTATTTCACACCAGGACTATTCAGGAATTTCAACCCAGTTTTGTTGATGCTAAATCATCTCCTTTTGTTCTTGTTTTGCTTTTTCAGTTTTTGTAAACAGTACGTGGTGAGTTGTAACAAAGGTTTCTTTGATAAATCAGCGTCAATCATTTGAAACCCTAAAATAAACTTGCTTTGAGAGAGGACTTATAGATTCAGACAGATATTTTTCTTGAAGTGAAATTTGTTTGTTATTTGTGTCAGCTGATCCCTCTCTGATCACAATTTGTTAGCCTCAAGCTCACAGCAGAACGAAATAACAAGTAGCTCTATCAAATCTTCTCCTATGAGGAATGTTGCTCTCATATTCAGGAAAAAAAAAGGGGGGGCTAGTTGGTTCTAAAAATACAGTCATTCCAGTCGTCTGTTTAAGTTCATTGCTGCATTGTGTCCTAACAGGCATTGGCAGCCTGATAGCATATTCACAGATTATGTCAGAACAAATTATCCAAATATACATAAAAATCTGTATAATTGCCCGCTTTGTACCATTTGGGAAGCAATTAAAATGAGTTAAAGAACATTTCAACCTATGAATAATTCATAATTAATCCGGCATTAATATAACTCATTCCCCTCTCCCCAGCGTTCACCGGGAAAGTGGTTTTTTTTGTTGTTTTTTTGCAGCTTTTCTTCTGAAAATTGATTCATCCTGAGGTTTTGGCATAAGTCCATAGCTTTGGCAGGCGTAACCGGTTTGGCTGTATATTTTACTTGTTGGTAGCAAGGATATTCCACGTTATGCAACACGATCATATCAGCAAAGGGATTGCACACTTATCTCTCTAGGAAAGACGTAGGGAGTTTTTTAAGCTGCTTGTTTCCCACAACACCAGACAAGATTCTGTGCAGGCGTGAACTTGCTGCCTCCGGGTTGCGTCATGTTATGACTAGATGAGATAGAAGAGTTTACATACATCTGTATATCTGTGTACGATAGTTCCAGAAAAGTCAGGGACATTGATTGTTTTTATGCTACAGACTTTCTTTGTTCCCTCCATTTCAGTTTTGTGTTTGTCTAATAGATGAAATTGCATGTTGGGGCTAAGTAAAGAATAAAGCCTATGCACGATTTTCTATATTTATCAACTCATCCAAACAGGGTAATTTGGGAAAACTGGTTTATATTCTTTAGCAATTAATCTCTTATAGAAGAATTGCTCATTTTTCTTCTTTGACTTGCACCATCCCAGTATATTTAGATCAGAGAAGGATTTCTAATCGTTGATATGGATGTATAGTCCAAGCACGCTAGGCCTTTAAATTTCTATTTGATCAGTGGAGACCAAGAGGTGATAGATTTTGATTTGGCTTTTACTTATTGTTTTGGACTATTTGCATGCCACTCAGTTTCATAACAGTCTAGAGTGGCTTGTAGAAATACAGTTAAAAGAAAATTACAATGGAAGCAAACTTTAAAGTATTGCAGAAAAATAAAATATTACGAAATAATAAATATTAAATGTTAAAAGCTATTTCAACTAAAAATGACTTTATAATATTAAAGGATCTGGGTAGAGAAATATATCGAACCTTCTAAACCAGGGGTCCCCAACCACCGGTCCGTGGACCGGTACTGGGCCGCGGCATGCCGGCAACCGGTCCGCACAAACAAGCAAAGCCCCATCTGTGGGAGGCAGGCAGCACACAAAACCACGCCCCCTCCGGTCCGTAGAAAAACCTCTCTCCATGCTGGCTCAGGAATTCTGGGAGTTGAAGTCCACAAGTCATAAAAGAGCCAAGGTTCCCCCGCCCTGCCCTAGGAAAACACAGGAGGAACAGCCTAAGGGGAGGGGGAAAACATGACAGTGGCCCAGGTTAATGCTACTTTAATTACACCTGGTATATGTTGAGCTGGAGATTTCCTTTGACAGAGACGGTTTCGTTACCCCACTAGCTTTTATTTCTTACATTCAAGGGCGGCCATCAATCTTGAAAGTCTGTCAAAACAGTTTTCATGCTCAGTTCTTACCTAGTGTGATTAAGGTAGAATTGCTTTGAGTCATGCTTCTCTCATCCCCTGGGCTGAGATACCCCTTTCGAAACAGTCTCATTCCCTCTTCTACTTCCTCCATTAGATAGTCTATCTCAAGTTCATAGGAAGAGAGAAGTATCACTAAATATCAGGCCTATGGATGGTACCCTAGTTCCAACCCTGAGAATGATGGTTCCCAGGCCATTAATCACAATGGCAGAGACTCTCTAAACCCAAACTGAGAAGGATCCATCTAGTTCCGTGGTGGCAACCATATGGCACGCGCGCCGTCGCCCAAGTCCTAGGCCTTCAGCTGGGTTTTGTAAAACCTTTTCGCTTTAGGCCTCCGCTGCCGTGTGAAAAAAAAAAGGTTCAATCAATCATTCAGTTTCAACTTCTTGCAGGAAAAAAAAAAGATCTCGCAAAGTTGGAATTGATTGAACTTTTTACTCCCACCCAGTCTGCCGTTACTACCACTGCCACGCCCACCCAATGGGCCACGCCCACCCGGCACCCGACGATACATAAGTGGGTTTTGGGTTGCAATTTGGGCACTCGATGTCTAAAAAGTTCGCCATCACTGCCCTAAGTAGAATTTTCCTCCAATGGGATTTTCCCATGTATTTTACCACGATAGGTAGATAGGGCAGGCTAGAAAAGTCAATGCCTTTCTAACCATACCCAAGTATTCCGGGTTTGTTGGCAATGTCCATTTTGGTCTGTGAGTTCATGGTGACCTAACCCTAACCCTAAGTGGAATTTTCCTCCAGTGGTATTTTCCCATGTATTTTACCAGGAAACATAGATAGGGCAGGCTAGAAAAGTCAGTGCCTTCCTAACCATACCCAAGTGTTCCGTGTTTGTTGGCAATGTCCATTTTGCTCTATGAGTTCATGGTGACCTAACCCTAACCCTAAGTGGAATTTTCCTCCAATGGGATTTTACCATGTATTTTACCAGGAAACATAGATAGGGCAGCCTAGAAAAGTCAGTGCCCTCCTAACCATACCCAAGCACTCTGAATTTGTTGGTGATGCCCATTTATCTCTATGAGTTCATGGTGACGTAACTCTAACCCTAACCCTAAGTGGAATTTTCCTCCAATGGGATTTTCCCATATATTTTACCATGATAGGTAGATAGGGCAGCCTAGAAAAGTCAGTGCCCTCCTAACCATAACCAAGCACTTCGAATTTGTTCGCGATTTCCACTTTGCTCTCTGATTAGGGGACTGGAGGCTAAAACATACAAAGATCGGTTGCTGGAGTTGAATATGTCTAGTTTAATGAAGAGAAAGACGAGAAGGGACATGATAGCAGCATTCCAATATCTCAGGGGCTGCCCCAAAGAAGAGGGAGTCAAGCTATTCTCCAAAGCGCCTGAAGGCCAGACAAGAAGCAACGGATGGAAACTGATCAAGGAGAGAAGCAACCTAGAACTAAGGAGAAATTTCCTGACAGTTAGAACAATTAACCAGTGGAACAACCTGCCTCCAGAAGTTGTGAATGCTCCAACACTGGAAGTTTTTAAGAAGAGACTGGACAGCCATTTGTCTAAAATGGCATAGGGTTTCCTGCCTGAGCAGGGGGTTGGACTAGATGATCTCCAACTTCCCTTCCAACATCATCATCATCATCATTGATCAGATCGAAAATTCTGGTTGTTTTTTTTTTCATTAATGGTGCTGTAAAGTTGAGTTTTCAGAATGTTTGAAAGTCATGTACTGTTGGTTTTGCTTTTTTGCCTCTTTTTTTTTGCTCTTCTCTATTCTGTGTTCTCATCACTAGCCTTGGTTGACATAGCATGTGACAAGATACGACTGGATGTCATTATATGTTTGAATGTTTCACTGTGATGTCCTTTCATGGTTTAATACTTTTTATAACAGGATAAAATTGTAATAACAATTTTGAAAGGAAGAAATCTGGGAAACCAGTTTGAAATTATAAATGCCTATAAGCATTTAAAAATAAAGTTTACTGATTAAAATATTGAATCAGTTTTGATATATTTGGGATATAGCTGCTAGGAACGATGTTTGAAAACATTGTGACTGGAAGCAGAAATGGATTTATTAAACAAGCAAGTAACAGGACCATTTCTATGATCCGTTTTAGGGATTTACATCTAAATGTCACGTAAGGAGCTAGCTGAATCACGCCTGTCTTTCTACAGTATCTTTTAATGTTGCATTAAGCAATTGCATTGTTGGTTCCTGCATTTTAAGTAGGTCAAGTCTGTTCACACCCATAACCAATGAAAATTAATAGGAATCAGATAATATTTTGATTGAGGAAAAACAAGAGTTTGAAATTCTTCGCAAGATTGAACAAGTGTTTTATATTTTTATATCTCCTCATTATAGGACTGCCAAGACATTCTGGTGTCTCAGATCAATGACACTTCCTGTCATTAAATAACATTGAGAAACTTCCCTGTTTTAAACTCCTTTATTATTCTTATCTTTCAATAGGACTTACCCAGAAGAATGTGAGTTGTCGTGAAAGCCTTTGGGTGGAAAAATGAGTTGTAGATCAGTGTATTCTTATAATCTACCCTTACAAGTAAATTAAAGTGCGGTTTAGTGGCATTGTACCCTGTTGTGCGTTGGTACCATTTATAAGAGAATGGCACAGCAGCTTTTCTGATGCTTTATAATAATAATAATAATAATAATAATAATAGTAAAGTTGGAAGGGACCTTGAAGGTCATCCAGTCCAACCCCCTGCTCAGGCAGGAAACCCTATACCATTTCGGACAAATGGCTGTCCAGTCTCTTCTTAAAAACTTCCAGTGTTGGAGCATTCACCGCTTCTGGAGGCAGGTTGTTCCACTGGTTAATTGTTCTAATTGTCAGGAAGTTTCTCCTTAGTTCTAGATTGCTTCTCTCCTTGATTAGTTTCCATCCGTTGCTTCTTGTCCTGCCTTCAGATGCTTTGGAGAATAGCTTGACTCCCTCTTCTTTATGGCAGCCCCTGAGATATTGGAACATTGCTATCATGTCCCCCCTCGTCCTTCTCTTCATTGTTGGAGATATAGAATCTGATTGCTTAATGTTAATAATTAGTATATCACCGTTCTCTGAAAATAGTGTACGTATAATGTGGACTATAATTACTAAGTTTGAGTAATTTTCATCAAGGAGACAGCGTGGAAAGCAGCAAAACCTTGAGCACTGGGGATTAATTTGGGGACCATCATTACCCCATTTCCCAATATTTTGATGAGAGGAATTTTTATCTGAATTGAGAGTGTCCTGTTTTACAAGTGTAGATTAAATCAGTTGGTTCCATGGCTGACATATTTGGAACCAAATCTTCCTCCATGTTAGGCATATGCACTGTATTAGGGTACTATTACGATGGCTGAAGACTCAGCATGCTATTAATTCTTTGTTCTCTTTATTTGATGAGGCTTGTTGCATTGCAGTTTTAGCCTTTCGGTCGGGTTTATGCATTTTGCAAGACGATGAGCGACAACCGACAGATCTCAATAATTTGGGTTCCAATATCTCAGGGGCTGCCCCAAAGAAGAGGGAGTAAAGCTATTTTCCAAGGCGCCTGAAGGCAGGACAAGAAGCAACGGATGGAAACTAACCAAGGAGAGAAGCAATCTAGAACTAAGGAGAAACTTCCTGACAGTGAGAACAATTAACCAGTGGAACAACCTGCCTCCAGAAGTTGTGAATGCTCCAACACTGGAAGTTTTTAAGAAGAGACTGGACAGCCATTTGTCCAAAATGGTATAGGGTTTCCTGCCTGAGCAGGGGGTTGGACTAGGTGACCTCTAAGGTCCCTTCCAACTTTACTATTATTATTATTATTATTATTATTATTATTATTATTATTATTATTATTATTATTATTATTATTACTATTACTATTACTATTACTATTACTATTACTATTACTATTACATTAAAGCAGTACTGCTTAATGTGATGTTTTGACACCAGGACGATGTCCGAGGGCGTTATTTATCAGTAATATTTTTAAGTTCTTATAAAGTGTCAACGGCCATTACAATCCAGGATATCTGAGGTGATTTGATTTGCTGGAGTTAAAATTACATTTTAAAAAAGATATGTGCCAATATGCCATTATCATATCACCTCAGGTCGTAAACTGCTGGAAAGCAGTGGTACCCTTCCCTGCCATTTTGAGGGAATAAGCCCTCAATTAAATGCGACATCATTTCAAAAACAAGAAGAAAACTAAACTCGGTTTCCACACTAAGAAAAAAAAAAAGTCAGGCCTCAACTTTGTGTATTTTGCTTCACTTTACATCGTTTCAGACATTCAGACTTCGATGCCACCAACCTGTCAATAAAGAAAGAAATAAGCAGGATGCTTATGGCTCTCAAATGGTTACGTACCTCTGGAAAATAAAAATAAAAAAAAAATTAATTTTTGGTACAATAAAAAAAATGTAAAGTATACACAGTACAAGATCATTATAAAATGTTCTACTAAGCGTTAGAAGAAAATTCTGGGTTCGAATCCAGATGGGTCTGCCTTAGAACACCCGGGGCAAATCGCTTGGAGCAGAAGCAAGATTTATTTTGAGAACCTGCAAAAGCAGAAGACCGTAGTTGATGGTTGGAAAAGAAGTTTTCAGTTCTCTTTGCTCCTTCTGGAAACAGAGATCGCCCACGGGGAGTTATTGGAAGCTGTAATTAGCTGGATGGCCAAAGGGGGCGCTTGGTGGGTAAGGTACCATCCTGACTTGGTGGGTGTTTTCCACTCATATCAACCGTCTTTATCAGGGGTCTTCAAACGTGGCCCTTTTATGACTTGTGGACTTCAACTCCCAGAATCCCTCAGCCAGGCACGCGTGCCTGGCTGAGGGATTCTGGGAGTTGAAGTCCACAAGTCATAAAAGGACCACGTTTGAAGACCCCTGGTCTTTATTAACCGTGAGACTGGAGGTGGCACTTAGAGGAAAGAGGTCTTTTGCGTAATACAGGTACTTAGGATCACAATTGAGCCCCCAATTTTTGTTGCTAGCAAGTTAAGTGAGTTTCATCCCATTTTATGACCCCTTTCACCACAGTTGTTAAGTGACTCGTGCGGTCGTGAAGTGACTCGTGCGGTCGCTAAATGAATCTTGGCTTCCTCCATTGACTTTGCTTGTCGGAAGCCAGCTGGAAATGTTGCAGAGGGTGATCACATGACCCTGGGACGGTACAATTATCATAAATACATGCCAGTCACCAAATGACCAAATTTTGAAATGCCCCATTGGGATACTATGACGGTCGGGTGAAAACTGGTCATAAGTCACTTTTTTCAGTGCCATTGTAGGTAGGTAGGTAGGTAGGTAGGTAGGTAGACAGATGATAGATAGATAGATAGATAGATAGATAGATAGATAGATAGATAGATAGATAGATAGATAGATAGATAGATAGATGATAGACAGACAGACAGATAGGTAGGTAGATAGAGGATAGATAGGTAGGTAGTAGATAGATAGATAGATAGATAGATAGATAGATAGATAGATAGATAGATAGATAGATAGATGACAGACAGACAGACATAGGTAGATAGAGGATAGATAGGTATGTAGGTAGATAGACAGACAGACATGATAGGTAGATAGATGATAGATAGGTAGGTAGATGATAGATAGACACAGACAGAGACAGACAGGATAGGTAGAGGATAGGTAGGTAGGTAGGTAGATGATAGATAGATAGACAGACAGACAGATAGATGATAGGTAGAGGGTGGGTAGGTAGGTAGGTAGGTAGATAGATAGATAGATAGATAGATAGATAGATAGATAGATGGATAGATGGATAGATAACCTTTATTGTCATTTTTTTCCTGTGGGCACAATGGCACACATTAAAAATGAAATTTAGTTGCTTGCTCTCAAAGTGTACACATACATAGCACACATTTAAAACATACTGTATACAACATACGTATAGACCTACATCCTTACATACAAGTAACATATAACTATTATTCACTGTCCATCTTGAATACATAACAGAAGGAGGAAGCTTTAGAGTTCACAAGGTTAATACTGTACCTTCGAATGGTTACTAAATGAGGACTACCTGTAGCCAGGGCTTTTTTTTCTCATAGAACGCCCAGAACGGAGTTCCGGCATCTTTTTTGGATGGAACCTTGTAGGGTAAGCAAGGCGGGTTGTATGATGTGTGTGAGTTCCGGCACCTTTTTTTTTTTTTTTTAAAGAAAAAAAGCACTGCCTGTAGCACAGTGGTTCTCAACCTGTGGGTCGGGACCCCATTTGGGGTCGATCGACCATTTCATGGGGGTCGCCAAGCAAGGCTGTCCGCCATTTTTTTTGTCCGCCATTTTTTTTGTCCGCCATTTTTTCCCTTTTCCGGCGGGTGCCTTACCTCCCTTGGGCTGGGCCAGCTGGTGGTTGGCCTGCTCCGTCTCTGCCGCTTGCCAGCTACGCCTCGGCCGGCGCAGGGGGCGGAAACACGCATGCGCGGCGCTCCCGGGCAGGGAAAGTCCTCGACTTACGACCGGTTGGGTAGTCCTCGACTTACGACCGGTTTAGTCCTCGACTTACGACCGGTTGAGTCCTCGACTTACGACCGGTTGGGGTCGCGGCATTAAAAAGGTTGAGAACCACTGCTGTAGCAGATGCAATTTCTGGTATCCTGAAAGGATAGTTTACCTGAATGGCAATTTCATCCTCTGTGAGGATGAAGGCATTTATAAGGCATTTCCATGTCCAGAGAGATTTCTTACGGGGTTGAATTGTGGATATTTGTTAGTTTCCCAGAGGGAGAGGCACTTAGCCAATTCAGCCCAAGTCTCAGTCAAAAAAAATAGAAGCGGTTCTTTGTTTTGTGACCTGGATTTTACTGAAGTCAGGACTTGTGGGTGGCATATGTGGCAAGGGTGACTTAGAATATGTCATGAGTGATACGGAAGTAACTTTCTTTCCACAAACATAACGCTTTTAAGCATTCCTCAGGAGTTGTCCCATATAGCATACGTTGTTGGGATATAAGTATAAGTGTAAGTGTACAAAAGAGAAACAACTCATGCCTGCCGATGACAACTTGCTAATGGATTTTTTGACCACAGTGCTAAATCCAGAAGGCTTCCTAATGTCTGAATAAAACACCAGAACGAATAATATCTCCATATCTGTTTAATAACAGTCCTGTTGTATTATCAGAATTGAGTTAAAAGCAAAGTGGGGACCGCCCTCTTCTTGTATTATTATTTTTTTTGGGGAAAAATCACATGGGAAGGAGAAAACCACCCTCCTGATTGTCTCCTCGGTATTTGATTTGTGTTGGCTGTGTCTGTCTCCACCCCTTTCCTGGATTGACAGATCAGGTGACTGACGTCTAACCTTCCAATATCTAGACCTCTTGGGTTGGAATTTCTTCATACTCGCCCCAAGTATCAACTTGCTGATCTGCAGAAAACAGCTCATCATTTCCACTGCTGGTATGGCACCTGCTGACAAATAAAGATGAAGATAGCTTATCGACAATACTAAAGGTAGCTATTTCAAAACAAACAGGATGATTGGGGCCTGAGATTTCATGAACATGTCGAAAAGCATAAAGAGATAAAGGACAAACCATTATTTAAGCCAGAGCCTACAAGCCCATGCAATAGCCCCTGAGGACTATTTTTTAGGTGTGCGTAACCGGACTAGCTCGGAGGCCTTATGAAGGAAAGGTACAAGTCCTTGCCTGGCCATTTGTACCAAATGAATAGCACAGTTATAGTAACTGAATTATGGTGAGTGATCTAGCACGAGTAATTTATCTGACCTGCCAGCAGCCCACTAAAAATACACACACCAGGGCAACTGTGGCTCTTTAAATACAGAAGATAATAAGATCCAGTTGCAGGAATTGGGTATGTCTAATCCAGGGAAAAGAAGGGCGAGGGGGACATGATAGCGGTGTTCCAGTATCTGAGGGGCTGCCACGAATGGGGGGGGGAGTCAACCTATTCTCCAAAGCACCTGAAGGCAGGACAAGAAACAAATAACAACAACAACAATAAGAATAATAAAGTTGGAAGGGATCTTGGAGGTCATCTAGTCCAACCCCCTGCTCAGGCAGGAAACCCTATACCAGTGGTTCTCAACCTTTTTAATGCCGCGACCCCCAACCGGTCGTAAGTCGAGGACTAAACCGGTCGTAAGTCGAGGACTACCCAACCGGTCGTAAGTCGAGGACTTTCCCTGCCCGGGAGCGCCGCACATGCGTGGTTCCGCCCCCTGCGCCGGCCGAGGCGTAGCTGGCAAGCGGCAGAGACGGAGCAGGCCGACCACCAGCTGGCCCAGCCCAAGGGAGGTAAGGCACCCACCGGAAAAGGGGAAAAAATGGCGGACAGCCTTGCTTGGCGACCCCCGTGAAATGGTCGATCGACCCCAAATGGGGTCGTGACCCATAGGTTGAGAACCACTGCCCTATTCCAGTGTTGGAGCAGCCACAGCTTCTGGAGGCAGGTTGTTCCACCGGTTAATTGTTCTCACTCTCAGGAAGTTTCTCCTTAGTTCTAGGTTACAACGGATGGAAACTAATCAAGGAGAGGAGCAACCTGGATTTAAGGAGAAACTTCCTAACAGTGAGCTCATCCATTGCCACGGGATGAAGTCTCATCAACATATTGATAAATTATACTCAGTGGCTCTGATTTTAGGACTATCCAGTTCTAGAAATAATATCGTTAAAATAATATTTACTGAGATTTGCCATTTATGTGTTGTGTTCCTTTATATATCCACGGATTAAAAAGGCCACTTTGATGTCCTACCGGGAGAATGGGAAATTTGTGAAATGTAATAATTTTCACCTTAACTGTAAAATGATAGTCTACAGAACTTTATCTTTAAACTTGTATTATTTCTTGATTCTTGGGCTATCACGCTTCAGTTTTGCATTTTGAGACTTTGAAGCTCTAAGCCAGTGTTTCTCAACCTTGACAATTTTAAGGCATGTGGACTTCAACTCCCAGAATTCCACAGCCAGCAATGCTGGCTGTGGAATTCTGGGAGTTGAAGTCCACATGCCTTAAAATTGTCAAGGTTGAGAAACACTGCTCTGAGCGCTGGTCATTTTCCTTTCAGTTGTACCTAAGTGGGTGAGTGCATGCAACTTTGTGCATCAAGCTTTAGTGACTGTTTCTGCTAAGTAGTTTATTGAAGAAAAATAAAAGAATTCCCCCCCCCTTTCTTTTCTTACCAAAAGAAAATTATGGCTTCATTACATCTTGCTTCTCTCTGTGATAATACATAGGGGAAAGTTTCAGGGAGGCTTACGGATGCCGCTGTATGAATAAAAATAAATATTAGACCATGAAGCTTTCAGGTGAGCAGGACGCGCACACAACATTGTGAACAGGAAGAGATTCAAAAGGGCGACGACTGCTGTCGCTGTGGCCCTGTTAGGATTTATTGTGGTTTACCCATCTGGCAGGCTGGAATTGTCTCGTCAGCTGAAGCTAATGGACTTAGCGATGCGATGCCTTTTGTTTGCTTTGCCGGACTTTGGAGCCAAAGGAGACAAAAGAAGTTTCAGCAGCTTCGCAGCAGCAGCCTGTGATAAGCTCACAAGCCAAGGCTACTACTGTGTTGTGCTGTGTGTGAAACTGGAGGGTGGGCGAAACGCTTTTAACTGCGTGGATTTAACACTTCAATATAATAGACTGAAGCGAGAAAAAAAAAATCTTTGTAGGAGAAAAACCTGCACGGAAAGACTATACGGTGGTAAGTTGCTAATTGGCTAGTCTAAGGTATAGCAGGGTATAATTACTGCCTTTCACCAATCTCCTCCTCCTCCTCTTCCTCCTCCCCTCCTCCTCCTCCTCCTCCTCTTTTTTAAAAAATATATATATAAACTTCAGCTGTTTGTTGCTGTGAAATTCTCAGTTGCTAATATGTGGATGATAAAAACACATATGTAAGAAGGACGAGGGAGGACAGGATAGCAGTCTTCTAGTATCTCAGGGGCTGCCCCTAAGAAGAGGGAGTCAAGCTATTCTCCAAAGCACCTCAAGGCAGGACAAGAAGCAACGGATGGAAACTAATCAAGGAGAGAAGCAACCTAAAACTAAGGACAAACTTCCTGACATTTAGAACAACTAACCAGTGGAACAACCTGCCTCCAGAAGTGGTGAATGCTCCAACACTGGACGTTTTTAACAAGACAGCCATTTGTCTGAAATGGTATAGGGTTTCCTGCCTGAGCAGGGGGTTGGACTAGATGACCTCCAAGGTCCCTTCCAACTTTATTATTATTATTATTATTATTATTATTATTATTATTATTATTATTATTATTAAGATGAGAGGCAATATGCTATAAAAAAAAAGCTGGGCTTTAGTTGCATTTAGAGTAGATACCCTTAAATCAGTGGAACTTTGAATAAGTCCCATTGATTCCAGTGGATTCAGTATTCACTGATGTATTCCAAGTATGGTTCAGTCTAGGTCTGCGCAGTGTCTTTGCAAAATAGCAACCTATTGTGGACAAAGCTAATTATGAACCGTTAAGTTAATTTCAGAAAAATATCGTAATAATTACCGTATACGTAATAATTCAGTCTAACCAGAAACATTGAAGTAAGTTTCAACAGTGGCAAACCATATGAAATAATTTATTTCAATATTTTGTGAGGCCCATTGGACTGTCTCTTCTACGTGTGTGCATAATATATGATTAAATATAGCCGATATTCGCTGCAACAGATGGTCACTAACAGACAAGGTGAACAAGCTGTTCTTCAGCACTTTGCTTGAGAATGTAGCGGAAGCAGCTTGACTGAAGAAGAAATAAAAGATTGAGAGGCATTTCAGTTCAAACTTTGAGTATGAGCTCTGAGATTTAACTGTTAATTATTGGGTTTTTTTTTAATCTCATCCACAGCTTGTCACTACTTTATTCTCCCAGATTACCATGCACTTGATCCCATGTGCCCTCTTTGCCATTTATAAAACTGCGTTCTCCATTTGGTTATTGGCTTATTAAAGATGCTTGACTTGGATCTTATTCCTTATAAAAAATGGAAAGCTTGATAGTGGGGGAGTTCAGCCCCACGATATAGGGGAACTAAGTATTATTAGCAAAGTAACAGTTTGGAGAAAAGAATGAAATGTAGTTATGATTTTCCTAAATGCAAAATTTAACGCAGTATTCCTCATTTGCTGGAAGAGTGCTCCAAGACATTTGTACACAGATCAGGTCTGGAAACGTGCTTGCATCTTACATGAAAACTGAAGTACTAAAATCCCTGGTATTATACCAGCTACAACCTTCCAAGTGTGATAATATTTATAAAATGTATTAATTGCCCTTCCATTTGTTGGAAGAAAAGTCTTCATTGTGGTTCAGTCCAAGCCGGGGATAAACAACATGGCGACTGCTTTAGAAAGAAGGTTGCAATTTATTGAAGAGGAGAGCCAGACAGGAAGATGAGTCTGCCAGAAAAGAGAGAAAAGGAAAAAAGGGCTGAGCACATGTAGGGAGTGGGTTTTTATACCCTCTGGAGCCTTTTGTTTGGAGTTGTTTCCCGTTCCTGTGGCATGAACTTTGACCTGAGTCTCAGTGTGCTTTTCTGGTAGTCTGATGGTGATGGGTTAATCCTATTATGTCCCAAAGGTCATATCCTGCTTCCCTGGTGCGGAGGCTAATGACTCTTAGAGTTTGGGTGGGGTATGCAGATTTTAGGAGTCTTTATCTTCTTAATCTCCTAGCTTTAACCTTCCTGATGGTTTACATCTGCATTCGTACAGAGCTGCTTCTGCTTGGGGGGGGGGGGGGAAGAAGACCTGGGGCTATCAAGAAAAACTGGGCATACTTTTCTGCCTCTTCAAGATCCTTTGAGGAAATATATTTTCCTGCCCTTTTAATATTTCCTTCTCTGGGGGGCTGACTTCCCACACATTCAAGCGCCCCAAGCAAAATATTTGATGAAAATTTTCACAGCCTTTGACTGTTGGCCTGCAAAGTATCCGACACATGCTCCATTCTCATAGTACCTGGGAGCAGAAACAAATGCAACCCTTTTGATTAAATTGGGAACATTTCTTTTGAGTTCTATGTTCTGTATTCATTGTAACAAATATATATTATTTTACACATACCACACACACACACACACACACACACACACACACACACTCAAAAGCTACATTTCTTTTCTTGTCGAGAGGTACCCCTGTCAACTAAAGATACCTTTAATAGCAATCTTTGAAGTTAAACATTGTTGTGGAGTATTGAGGAAAAACCCCAGTTATGTCGTTATGTGAATGCATGCAAATTGATTTAATCTGCCCCGCACATTGAGGGGAAAATAACAGTTCAGCTATTTAAACCCTGACATGCATTAATAGTGCTATGTTGGATAGGATCACTCATAGGCACACCATTATTAGTTGTAACTCTTTTTCAGCGCACTTTGGTGTTTGACCTTTGCAGATACTGCACACAGTTTTCTGAAGATCAGGAGCTAAGATTTACAAATTCCCCGCAAGCAGTTAGATTATTGAGACAGTTGACAAATTCAGTCACACCAGGAATGAATTTGGTTTGACAGCGTCTCTTGGAATTTGTAATGAATTGAGAGCATTTCTTTTAAGATGAAAAGTGGAGCATTGCCTCGGGGATGGGGGAGAGCACAACCACTGGAAAGGCTATTTAAAGAAGCAAATTATCTATTGCATTATTTCTCCACATTTTGAAAAATAGTTTCTACCTCTTTTCTTTTTAAAGTCCTGTAATATATATATATATTTTTCTCGAGTTGTGTGTCTATGGAGATTCTCCGTCATCCAGATCATGGTTGTCCCAAAAGTGCTTTTTCAGGAGGCAACTGGACTCCCTTGTTTAGCTTTGAAAACGTTTCGCTTCTCCTCCAAGAAGCTTCTTCAGCTCTGACTGGATGGTGGGGAGTGGAAGGAAAGCAAAGTCCAGTTGCCTCCTGAAAAAGCACCTTTGGGACAACCATGCCTGGATGACTGAGAACCTCCACAGACATTGAGCTACGCACTTTGGGACGAACACCCTTCAAATGGTGCGGGAGTATGAATGGATTTCCAGAAAACATTGCAGACTAGAGCAGGGGTAGGCAACCTTGGCTCTTTTGTGACTGGTGGACTTCAACTCCCAGAATTCCTGAGCAGGCCATGCTGAGGGGAAAGGGAGAGGTTTCCAAGCTGAGCCAGGCTGGCTCAGGAATTCTGGGAGTTGAAGTCCACGAGTCATAAAAGAGCCAAGGTTGAAGACCCCTGACCTAGATGATAGACAGACAGACAGACAGACAGACAGACAGACAGACAGACACACACACACACACACACACACACACACACACACACACCCCTAAATCAGGGGTAGATAACCTTGGCTCTTTTATGACTGATGAACTTCAACTCCCAGAATTCCTGAGCCAGCCACGCTGAGGGGAAAGGGAAAGGTTTCTAAGCTGAGCCATGCTGGCTCAGGAATTCTGGGAGTTGAAGTCCACCAATCATAAAAGGGCCAAGGTTGCCTACCCCCTGACCTAGATGATAGACAGACTGACAGACAGACCTAGATCAGGGGTAGGCAACCTTGGCTCTTTTATGACTGGTGGACTTCAACTCCCAGAATTCCTCACCGATCAGCTGGAATGCTGCAGCCTCTCCAGGGTCTTGTGATTTACATTCAGATGCTTGGCAACTGATTCATATTTATGACGGTCACAGTGTCCCAGGGTCATGTGAAGGGACCAAAACCTGCTGCAACCACCCAGCAGACGGGGGGAATAAAAATCAAACACCCCCCACCCCACCCCCGCTGCCAATCCTCAACAGAAATGCTCACAACAATGGAAACCTCGGACAGGAGGAAGAGCGCCACCGGGCGGGCAGGCAGGTGTCTTGCTCGGCTGTGGCTTGGGGGGCACTTTTTTCAATGCCATTGTAACTTCGAACAGTCACTAAGCGAACTGTTGTAAATCGAGGACTACCTGTACTTTATCACGTTTTTCCTTTTTTGGGGGGGTCATAAAAGTTTTTGACCCCTTGCTAGGCGACTGGTGGTACTCGGATGTTGCCATATCCTAAAAGTGGTACAATGGGTGAAAAGGTTGAAAAGCCCTGCAGGATAGAATCTTCTATTACCAACACTTGCCTTCCTTTTGGGGGGTGCTTTTCTGTTTATCTCTGCAGTTGTTTTATCTGAATTTTTGGCAAGCCTACATGTGCAGTAAATTGAGTTCTTTCCTACTCAAATGTTTAAAAAAAAAAGTGTTTGCTTTTGAAAGTCAGATTGTTTGGAAAAAAACAACATTGTAAGGCAGTGTTTCTCAACCTTGACAATTTTAAGGCATGTGGACTTCAACTCCCAGAATTCCACAGCCAGCATTGCTGGCTATGGAATTCTGGGAGTTGAAGTCCACATGCCTTAAAATTGTCAAGGTTGAGAAACACTGTTGTAAGGTGAATCCAGTTCATTTCCTCATGTGTTCAAAATTTCACCATCTTGTGTAAATTTAGCCATGCACTTTCCCAGTGACAGCCGTTGAAATTTGAGTAAGTAATTGGCATTCTTTCTTGCCAATGACTAGGATGATGAAAAGATCATAATTTGGATACATTCTATTTTTATAAAAGCTCTTCCGACACCTTTTGCAGTTTATTTCACAAATTGTTTTGGCGTTCCTTGAGCTCTGTGACATAGTGAAACTCAGGGGAGCATTTAAAAAAATATATATACTTGAAGATTGCTCTGATCGTCTGCAGTTCAGAGTATGGAGTTTGTACTTTGTCATAAGTATTGTCTTTGATGTATGTGGATATATGTTGAATCACCGATCCATTTCAAAGATAAACCGAGGATGTCATGTAGTACAAAGAAGACTCTGTTCACGGATGATTGGGTATTTCACATCATAGAAACAGGTCTTTATAGCTTACTAGAAACTGTTGTAGGTCATTGAGGCTACTGGTTGTCTTTGGCAGCACAATCAGAGTCTCAGCAAGCTCTGAAAAAAAAATATTGCGACACCTTTTCCTGTTGGGTCGTAGAACTCACGAATATGGGCTTTGTAAATATGCTTCTTTTTATTATTTCTTAATTTTTAAGCTGGAGTGGATGCATCATACGTACAACACGAGAAGTGTTAACTCAAAAAGACAGTATAAAATCAGACAGAGTATAAAATCACATTAAAATTGCAATAAAATATAATTATAACTAAAGATGGGGAGGAAAGGCATGAAGAATTGCATGAAAATTCTTCATGCCTTTCCTCTCCATCTTTAGTTATAATTGTATTCTATTGCAATTTTAATGTGTCTGTCTATCTATGGTTTAATTCGCCTTGCAGCGAGATGAATTATAAACAAATGTAATAAACATGAATAAATAAATTCTGGACAAATGTTTAGAAAATGTGAGCCCCACCAAAATTCATGAAAATGCCTGTTTTTCAGTGAATAAGATATTGATTATAGTTGCATTTCCATATGCCTTCTCATCCCTTTCAGATTTAAAGATGTTTTTTTAACTAGCATTTTAATCTGAATTAAGTATCTATCGAATTGTATTACTTTGAGTAATTCAGTTACTTGAATTGACCTTCAAGGAATCAAGCAATAATGACTTGATAAAGTAAATCAAATAATTCATATGAAATAATTGAGTCAGGTAATCAAACGATTACTTGAATCAAGTTGCATTGTTTGAATTACTTTATGTATTCCATGCCACAGTGACCACTCTACTTAAATATACAAGGATGCTAACCAGACCTATTGCAATCTTCTTCTATATATATAAATAAAAATGTAAATGTTCGTTTGTTCAAAATCTTAAATCTCCTAAAGTTCTTCACCGATTGCTTTGAAATTTTCACACAACATTGCATTCAAATACGTGTGCGTTTTTATATACCTATATTATATAGATGTCACACCTGTGACAGGTAAAAACATGCTTTTTAAAAAAAACCAGCACCATCTGTTGGACATAAAAGCAACACACGCTTTTACCAGATTGAGCCACAGCAACGCGTGGCTGGGTACAGCTAGTAATAAATAAAAGGACCTCCATCCTGCCATCTCCTTAAGGTGGGAGTGAGCTGATCAACTTGAGTTGCTGCTTATTGTTAGTTAGTTGTCACTCCCTCAGAGTCAGGGCATTGAAAATGGGTCGTAGATGGGTATTCTAGCATGGCAATGACCCAATACACATGGCCAAGGCAACAAAGGAGTGGCTCAAGAAGAAGCACGTTAAGGTCCTGGAGTGGCCTGGCCAGTCTCCAAACCCTTAATCCCATAGAAAATCTGTGGAGGGAGCTGAAAGTTGAGCTGCCAAAATGTCAGCCTCGAAATCTTAATGACTTGGAGAGAAACTGCAAAGAGGAGTGGGACAAAATCCCTCTTGAGATGTGTGCAAACCTGGTGGACAACTACAAGAAACGTCTGACCTCTGTGATTGCCAACAAGGGTTTTGCCACCAAGTACTAAGTCATGTTTTGAGAAGGGGTCAAATACTTATTTGACTCATTAAAATGGAAATCAATGTATAACTTTTTTTGAAATGCGTTTTTCTGGATTTTTTGCCGTTACTGTCTCTCACTGTTAAAGTAAACCTACCATTAAAATTATAGACTGATCATTTTTTTGTCAATGGGCAAACATACAACCTCAGGAGGGGATCAAATACTTTTTTCCCCTCACTGTACATGGGGAGGATTCAGTAAATGGACAAAAATGCCAAATCCAATCTAAACATCTGGCTGAGTATCTAACCATAATAATAATATCTCCTATATCCGTGGCGGCGAACCTATGGCAGGTGTGCCAGAGACGGCACTCAGGGCCCTCTCTGTGGGCAGGTGCGCCATGCCCTGGAGATGGCAACCATCCCTCTTCAACCAGCTGCCCACTAACTCACCGATGTCCCACGTGGCCGGATGCATCCCAGCAAAGCTGGTTTCCTTCCCCCCCATCCCATCCCTCCTGGCCTCGCATGCTCTCATTTTCCCAGGCATGACCCACTGCATTGCTTCCTCAGCTGTCGGCCGTCCGTCCAACTCAGAGGCGGCTTCTCTGAACTGCTGGGGGTGGGCTGTGGAGCCCCAGAGTGTGCTGGTTGAGGGGCCGGCAGGCTGTGGCTGCTGACGGACACTGTTGACCCCCATGCGCTCGCTGGCCTCTGTGTGCGGGGGCCGATGGTGTCAGGCAGCAACTGCCCTGGCCCCTGCCTCGCCTTGCCCTGCGACAATGGCACCCTTGCCCTGCCTTGCCTTGCCTCGTCTCACCCTGCAGGACAAGCCTTCTGCCCACCGCCCCACCTGCCAGAGACCCCCTGGATCTCCCCCAACCCTGCCTGGCTCCCACAGGCGTCCCTCCCTACAAGCAACATCAAGGTATCACGCCTACCTTGGCCACACCACCTAGTCTGCCATGACCATCACAGCCACGCCCACCTGGCACTTGGCGATATAAATGGGTTTTGGGTTGCAGTTTGGGCACTCAGTCTCTAAAAGGTTCGCCACCACTGCCCTATATCTATAATTCAAGGCAGCAAATATATCTAATATTTCTCCCTCTTATTTTCCCCATTACAAAAACACTGTAAAGTGGATTGGATTGACAGAGTTTCACTGGCCAGTTTGATTTGGTATTGGAGCTGACAAGCCATTTTTATGCATTTTATATATTTAGTCTGCTATGATTTTGACTTATTGTCCAATTATTATGGATAGTTACATCTATATTTGTTATTTTCTTGATAATCTAGCAAATCACAAAGGTGAAAGTATTTAAATATTTCAAGGATTAATATTTAACAATATATTGTATTTTTAAGTATATAATATATGAAATTAATATGACGTTGAACCTGCATCTTATAAAAGCATAGTAAAATATGAGCATATGGAAGGGACAGAATTTAAATTGGCATGTCATCTTAATTCCTAAATACTATATTCAAATATATTATAATCACAGCCTTAATAAATTGACTATTGACCTAACTGCTAAAACTGTTAATTAGGACAGGAGAATGTTCAAGAAAAATTATAGCATTTCCAATTTTTGAATTGTATCATAAGGTAAAAAGATACTATACAATGAATCTAGATTAAACTGATGTGTTTTATTATTATTATTGCAGATCTATCCAGGCTTTCCTTTTCGGCAGGTAAGTGTTTTTTTTTTGAATAATTTGTAATTCCAGTAAATGGCTCTTGTTATTTACTAGGTATCAAATTATGATGTAGAATACTGTAATCCAGAGAGAAAGTTTTTCCTTTTGGTTCCTTTGTTTTAGGCAGGAAGTAAGCAGATTTTTTAAAATAATATTTTATTGGTTTTCTACATTTGCAATTTGTAAGTGCTTAGCAAACAACGTGTTGCCTGAGTTCATTTGTTTTATTTAGTAATACACATTAAATTCCTAATCTCTACCCTGTTTTTCCAGCCATTGATAAAATACATCTCATATTTGAAAATATTCTGTTTCTTCTTTTTCTTTAATCTTCAGTGTAAGTCTATCCATTTCTGCACAGTCCAGTATTTTCTTGATTTTCTCTTCTTCAGATGGTGTTTCTTCATTTTTCCAGTACTGAGCAAATACAATTCTTGCTGCTGTTAATACATGCAACATTAAATATATACTTTTTATCATATTTTTCTGATATTATACCTAATAAAAATAATTCCAATTTAAAATCTACATGTTTTCTTAACATCTTTTCTAGCCAAATATGTATTTTTTTTCCAAAATTTCTTCGCTTTAGGGCACGTCCACTAAAGATGATAGTACATGCTTAGTTTTTGATTGCACTTCCAACAGTTACTAGACGTGTTTTTAAACATTTTTGCTAATCTTGCAGATAAAAAGTGCCATCTATAAAACATTTTATATAAATTTTCTTTATAAGCAGATGCCATTGTCAATTTATAATTTCTTTCCCAAAGATTTTGCCATTTTTCTAATTCTATATTATGCCCAAAATTTTTTGTCCTTGTTATCATTGTTTCTTTCACTTGTTCATCTTCAAATTTTAAATTTAATAGAAAATTATGCAATTTCTTAATCTACTTTTCATCTGAAGTCAACAATACCTGACCAAACATTGTCTGGTCCTTATAAAAACCATGTATTCTAGCATCTTTCTTATATCTCAGTTGTATTTACAATTGAGGCCACCATGATAAATCAATATCCTGATCTTCCAACTCTTGTTTAGATTTTAATTTCCCTTCAATATTCAAAATATCTTTATCATCCTGGTATTTTCATATAATTTTTAGCTTTTATCATTTCCCATACTGAAAGTAATGCATTTCTTACATAGTGATTTTGGAAGTATCTATGAATTTTATTCTTCCCATACCATAGGAAAGTGTGCCTTCCAAGTATAATAATCTTTTATGTCTAAGGGTTATCCATTCTTTTAGCCATGTTAAAGCACATGCTTGGTAGTATAAGACCCAATTCGGTAAACCAAATCCTCCATTTTCTTTAGATTCTTGTAACATTTTTAATCTAATTCCCTTGCCAAATAAATTTCAAAATCCGTATGTTTAAATCATCGAAGAATTTTTTCTCTATTTTTTGGGGTACTGTTTGAAATAGGAAAAGCAATTTTGGTAAAATATTCATTTTCACAGTAGCTATTCTTCCTAACATTAATAGTTGTAAAGTTTTCCATTTTTCCAAATCCAGTTTTATTTGATTTAATAGTTTTATATAGTGGTCTTCTTTTATTGTTGCACATCTTGCTATTAGATAAATTCCCAAATATTTAACTATCTGGAGATCTGTTTTTCCTGACAGTTGATTTTTTTTGTTTATCTATAAGATCCTTAACTATAAGTTTAGTTTTTTCCTCTGTTTATCTTCAATCCTGCTACTTCTCCAAATTCTTCTATCCTTTTCAATCAGAGGAAACCGACCAAAAGATGGAGAAAATAAAGGAAGATCATTGGTGCAGGCAAATAAAAACTTGGAAGATTCACTGGCAGTACTGGAAATGGAAACGGCATCCCATTTCTTAAGATTTCAGAATATACCTGAAAACAAGGAAGAAAATCTTATAGAACTGATGAGAGAGCTGTTAGCGGAAGCGTTACAAATTGAGAAACAAGAAATGAAAAGAGAAATGGATAAAATATTTAGAATTAACTCAAGCTACGCAAGGAGATATAAAGCGCCCAGGGAGGTGCATGTTAGATTTCTGAAGAAATTCATAAGGGACGAAATATTGAGAAGAGTGAGGGATGGTCCACTGCAATATAGAGAGAAGGAAATTGTGGTTTTGAAACACATCCCTAGGAGGATAAGAGATTCACAAAAACAATATCAATTTTTGACTACCAAATTAATCGAAAAAGGAGTGAATTTTAGATGGCTGGTCCCGGAGGGGATTTTAATTAACTGGGGCACTAAAAGGTACAAATTGGGCTCCATCTTTAAGGCAACAGAATTTTATGACAGACATAGAATTTTTTTTGAAGAAAAGATTCCAGAATCCCAAACAGATAGTGAATTTAGAAAACAGGAAGAGTCAACAACAGAAGAGGTGGCTATACGAAGAGAAAAAGAAGAAATAGAAATATAGACCAAGAAGGAGGGACAATGGCACGAAAACAGAGACAGACAATAACTACTAGGAGAATAAAACCTAATAAATATAAGTAAAGAATATGGAGAAGGAAAGGGGATTCTCTCAATGAATATAAAATGGGTTGAACTCCCCCTCAAAAAGGAATTTTTTTAATACGACTACAAAAACTAAAAATGGATATAATAGAAAAATCAAACTAATCCTGTTTTCTGTTGTTCTGCCTTTTGAGTGTCAAGTTATGATGCTAGGAGTTGAATTTATTATGTCTACATTGTGTTTTTAGGATTTTGGATTTTGCCATTTGCAATACATAATCAGACTTAATCTACAGCGTGTGTGTGTATGTGTATATGAGTGTATCAGCTAACATTGGATAATAAATTATCTGTCAAAAGAATAGTGTCATTATGATAAATTAAAATTCCGTGCCTTAAAAGCCATCAGTGTATCTTTGAAGACACTTCAAACTTTGATAGCTACATTCTAGATTGGGACAGCATAACTACATAGGGATTATGTAGCTGGATTAAAAGCAGTTCCTGCCATTCTAAACTGTAAATTCTATGTATACACCCGAAATAGAATAGAATAGAATAGAATAGAATAGAGCTGGAAGGGACCTTGGAGGTCTTCTAGTCCAGCCCCCTGCTCAAGCAGGAGAACCTATATCATTTCAGACAAGCGACTGTCTAGTCTCTTCTTAAAAACCTCCAGTAATGGAGCGCCCATGATTTCTGGAGGCAAGCTGTTCCACTGGCTAATTGTCCTCACTGTTAGGAAGTTTCTCCTTAATTCCAGGTTGCTTCTCTCTTTGATCAATTTCCAACCATTGTTTCTCATCCTGCCCTCTGGTGCTTGATCCCCTCTTCTTTCGGGCAGCCCCTCAAATACTGAAGTACTGTTATCATGTCTCCCCTGTTTCTTCTTTTCTTTAGACTAGCCAAACCCAAGTCCTGCAGCCGTTCTTCATATGTTTTAGTCTCCAGGCCTTGGATCTTTCTAGTTATGGGTGGGTATGTGGGTATATGCATAATGGTATTTTTTTGAGAGCTGAATGCAACGAAATTTCATTTTAATGTATACTGATTAGTGTACATTTAAAGTGACCATAAAGTTTTTATTCTATACTTTGTTTTATAGGAAATGAACAAGCTCTGCTTTATTGGGTGACTTTTGCACTGTCTAATCCAGTAAATATTTGATAAATATCTCTTAATAGATTTGTGAACATTCAAAATATTCTCTTCAGAAAGTAATTTCAAGGGTAGTCTAAAATTCAGATTTTACTCAGATTATTTGTTCTAACCGCACAACCTGAAGACCAGGTCCTAACTACTTGATTCTTCTTCTTCTTGTGCCGTTGTGGCCTCTGACCCGGCGCAGATCTCAACAAGCTCCCTGGTTTACCGAGGAGCTGAGAGAGATGAAGCGCCGGAAAAGACGCCTAGAGAGCAGTTGGAGGGCTACCCGAACCGAATCCGACCGAACACAGGTAAGGATGCATGTTAGATCCTACCTTGTGGCAATGAGGGTGGCGAGGTCTAATTACTACTCCACCCTCAT
>NW_015387916.1:110395-117237 GCF_001527695.2 Protobothrops mucrosquamatus | reverse complement strand
CTGGCCTAAGGGGAAATTTTTTAGTGGGGTTCTTAAACATTTTTAATTAATTATAGCCAATTTAAATATTTCTTTTTAACCAAGTTTTAAGGGGTGTCTTGGGGTGTATTTGTATTTTATTGGTTGTTAGCCGCCCTGAGTCCGTAAGGAGAAGGGCGGGGTAAAAGTCTAACTAATAAATAAATAAATAAATAAATAAATAAATAAATAAATATCCGTTATCGGACGTTGGCGATCATGTTAGCGATCCTGTTTTTATCAGCAGCCGCGCGAAAAAGTGCTGCTGAGTTTTGTCCAAACCAGTCCCTTAGATTTTGAAGCCATGATGTTCTTCTGCCTCGTTTGCCTTCAATCTTTTCCTGGTGGATTAAAGGTAGTATGCCGTATTTTTCTGGGTGTCGCATCACACGTCCGAAATATTCTAATTTTCATTTTTTAATGGTTTTGATGATTTCCCTTGGCTTTCCCAGGCGGCTGATCACCTCCTCATTTCTGATCTTGTCAACCCAGCTTTTACATAACAGCCGCCTGTAAATCCACATTTCAAATGCTTCTAGTCTCTTCAGGTGGCCTTCTGTCAGAGACCCACTCTCTACTCCATGGAGCAGGATAGAAAAAATATAGCATCTGACAAGCCTGATTTTCAGTCTTAGGCTTATGTCGTGACTACAGAATCTCCCGGTCTGCTAGAAGCATGATAAACCCAAAACTACTTGATGCTGTCTTTTAATTCTCCTGCGCATGTTTATGTTGAACATTTCCTTTCCTTTCTTTCTATGTGGGAATCAAAAGGAATTTTATCCGTGCTCCTTAGTCATAGAAGGCAGTTGACAATTGGATTAAGTATAGATGCCATTTTGCTGTCTGATAATGGTAATCCTGAACTTTTCCTTTCGTCTTTGATTTCATAGTTGAACCTTTTTGTAGGGATGACTGAGTGTGGGCCATCGAATGCATTATGTGATTAGGTAGTTTGTTAAAACCCGTCACATAAGGGAGCTGGCCTACATTTCTCTAATCTCTGTCACAGCTTTGATGTTTTTGCCGCTCACTTTGCTCTTACTTTTTAATTGAGGCCATGAATATGTGGCTTGACAATTTGAGAGTGCAAATCACTGGGGCTTCTCAAGCCAAGTTGCTCAAATTCTATACATGGATTTGAAGTATCTTCATCACTGTATAAATGCTTACCCACCCACCCCACCCCCAATTAGGCCAATATAGTATGCGCTCCTCCAGCGAGGGAGAGGAGGAGAGGATTTTTAATTGGATGTACAGCTCAGTTTCAGCATACGAACTGTTATGCTCAAGATAAGAATGGATTAATCAGAGTAATCTCACAGGTGATTTTATTTCTGTCGTCACCATAGAAAACAGAGTTTTAAGGTATTGCACATTTTCAATTCTATGGTTATGCTTTCCATAATCATAACAGAATACTTGGAAATGTTCTCCTCATACACTACTCTTTGATGTATTTAATTTTAATTTTAATTGTATGTCTTGGAAAAACGCATCAAAAGTGATTTTCACCACTCAATGAAGTGAGTCAGTGTCAACGCTGCTAACATTGGATGTTTTGCTTTGACAACAGTTGGAGATGCAGCTATTTTCTTCTTACGTTTACTTTTAGAGTTAGAGTTAGATGATGATAACTCTCTGTACATGAGAGTTTAGCTAGACATAACAATACTGGACCTAGTGTGTGAACCAAGTTTATTGAAATAACAGATAAGAATTGGCGGGCTGGAGAACTGGAGGGAAGGCCTGCATTTCAAACTAATTTGAGAATGTGATTTATGACTGTTAATTGGAGGAGGGAATTGTGCTTTGATACTATGTGCTCAGGGGAGGGGAATCCAGTTTTTGGCTTCGATTGTGTTAGTGCCGATGTTATGCTTCTCAAATAAAGATTCTTTAAGGTAAACAATGCCTTGAAGTTCTTTGAAGAGTTTCATCTGTTGGAACCATGACAGTCAGAGCATGAGAAATGGTTTTTGCTGCTATTAGAAAGGCTGCCTGGTGCCATTAGATTTGATTCACTTTTGTGTCCTGTCACAGTTATGAATTTTGCACGGGTAAGTATTGCAGAAAGGGTGAATATGTGTTAGAAGTTGGGAGATCCCGCTATTCCTGTCACAATTGCTTTAGCCACACAGAAATGACAAATACTCCTACTTTGAACCTGACCAGGGAAAAAATATTTACAACACAGTATTAACTGTTGTCTTAATTATCGTGAGGAAAAGAAAACTTAAGGGTGTACCTATTTAAACCTAGATGATATTTTTCTGAACCTGGAAATGAAGATTACGCAATAAGAGGTAGAATTTAGAAGTAAAAAAACAACAACGTATTGCTATCACCTCTGAAAGAAATGGAAATTCTAGGAACTGATTTGATTTTTCTTTCAAAGACTCTAAAAGGTAGTTTCGAGAATATATTATGGGTGTTGTCCAAAACAGCTGTTTATTCATGATAAAATGTCTACCATAGGAAAATGCAATTGTGCCATAAGTTTTGATTTATAAAGTAGTTTGAAAGCAGGCAAATGTGAGTAGATAAATGGGTACCACTTCGTGGCATAGAGTCATGCTGGCCACGTGACCACGGAAGTGTCTTCAGACCACACTGGCTTCCATGGGTAAGCAACAGAGATGAGCACCGACCTCTAGACTCAGACAGGACGGGACAGGGAAAACTCTACCTTTATTCAGATGTGGTGGAAGGAAGTTGGTTTATATGGATAAAAAGGCATAGAGAGGCATAGCAAATGGAAGTGAAGTAACTCGATTTGATTTTACTTCCTTTTTGTTCCCTAACCTCATGGATTTAATTCCCTTTCCTTACTGCTTCTTCCTTCGTTTCTGCATTCTACATAACAATATTGACCACAAAAGGCAATACAGGTAGTCCTCGTTTAACAACCACTCGTTCAGCGTCCTCTCGAAGTTACGAGCGTGCTGAACGAGGATGGGTCCTTAGGATGGGCACTCGTACTTAGGGCTGTAACTGCATCCCTCGAGTGACACGATTGCAATTTGGGTGCTTGGCAGCCATCTTGCAGTTACGATGTTGCAGTGCCCCATGGTCACGTGATCAGCATTTGCTAACTTCACTGCTGACTTCCAACAAACCAGTCAGTGGGGGAGCCCCGCAGAGGTTTGCAGCGGGTAATCACATGACCACGGGACGTTGCAACTGGGCACGGGATTTGTCTAACAACGGCAACTGGGATTGCTGCAAATGCCATCGTAAGTCAGTGTCACGTGATGTCATCCTTTACGATAACTTTGCTTAGTGAGGCCCAATTACCACCGTTAAGTGAGGAGTATCAGTGATACTATAGGTGTGTGCGAATGTGTATGCATAACGATGATTATTTAAGTCCGTGATTTTCTACAGCTACATTTCCATTTTTAATGAAGAGTTTATGTAAAGTAGTGGCCAAAATTGTGGAAACCTTTTGAGAAAAGTGTACAGTAGAAATGCCACCTTTGGCATTTTTCTTCTAATTTCTTTATATAACTGTAGGCTTGTTCACTTAATAAATACTATTTTACATCGCTTTCTGGGCAACCAGTCAACTCTTTGCACCATTACTTTAATTTTATTACGTTTTACAAGCTCACTAAATGAAAGAAAAAAAAACCCAACCAACTTGATAGCCATCACATAACACACTGACACATGTCCTCCTCTCAGCTTCAATACATGACATCAATCACTGGATCCTACTGTGATCTGATTGGCTCATTGACAAAACAAGATGACACCCGATTGGCTCTCTAAACCAGACATGTCAAACACAAGGCCCGGGGGCCGGATGCGGCCCGCGAAGTGGTTTTGTGTGGCCCGCGAAGCCATCCTGGAAACAGTGAGGGAACGGCCCCCGCTGCCTTGGCCCTGGCCCAGGCCAGCCGGGAGCCAATGTACAATTTTGTGGTGGCCATCTTGGCACTTGCCCCGGTGGACCATGCCTTGGCGCTTGCCCCGGTCCTACCCCCTTCTGCCAGAGACCCTCAGATCTGTCCCACTCCTGCCCAGGCCCCCATAGGCACCCGTGACACGAATGATGTACAACTGGCCACGCCCATCCAGTAGGCCACACCCACTCCATCCACGCCCACCCAGTAGGCTGCACCCACTCTGGCCACACACCCCCCAGGGCAACCGCAATGCTGATGCGGCCCTCAGTGAAATTGAGTTTGACACCCCTGCTCTAAACACTCACGCTCATTGGCTACAGCAGTGGTTCTCAACCTTTTTAATGCCGCGACCCCAACTGGTCGTAAGTCGAGGACTAAACCGGTCGTAAGTCGAGGACTAAACCGGTTGTAAGTCGAGGACTAAACAGGTTGTAAGTCGAGGACTACCCAACCGGTCGTAAGTCGAGGACTTTCCCTGCCCGGGAGTGCCGCGCATGCGTGGTTCCGCCCCCTGCGCCGGCTGAGGCGTAGCTGGCAAGTGGCAGAGACGGAGCAGGCCGACCACCAGCTGGCCCAGCCCAAGGGAGGTAAGGCGCCTGCTGGAAAAGGGAAAAAAAATGGCGGACAAAAAAATGGCGGACAGCCTTGCTTGGCGACCCCCGTGAAATGGTCGATCGACCCCAAATGGGGTCCCGACCCACAGGTTGAGAACCACTGGGCTACAGTCAGATGAAGGAAAGCTACCTGATATCAACCTAAGCAAGCTGTGCTTCCTTTTTCTGGTTATTTGGCTATACCTTTTCATAGAATACACTACAGATAATTGAACAAGCTATGTTGCATTACATTCTTGATTAAATTATCTTTCCATTGATATATAATTTGATGGTACTACTTCGAAAAAAAAGTGGTGTTATTAGCCATCAAACCTCAAAAATACACTTTTCCCAAAAGGTTTCCATCATTTTGGCCACTACTGTATAACACACTTGATCAGGTGGAGTCGCAAATCAGATATCTGCAGGCATCTTGAAAACATCGGACTGCAGGATGGATTGTTTTATTGCTTCCAAGACTGTTCTTTCATCCTTTTTGTTTCTCAAATTGTGGATCTAAAGACAAGGGTTTGAGATGTTTCTACAGATGTCTGAAAACTGCAAACCTCATGTATGTTTGTACAGATGGTTCTATGCAATGTTTCAAGGGACATCCTCTTAAGTTATTTGCTTTTTATTGAGAGATTAATTAATGAGAGGTCGGATTTTTGTATCTCTCCAAGTGGCTGAGAGGAATTGAAGCCTAGTATATCTGTAGTAGATGCATGTTTCAGAAGGCTGCTATATTAAGATCAGGCAGCTTTTAATTGCTTCTTTTGGTCCAGCCAGTATTAATTATTAACACAAAACAGATTGTTTTATTACTACAAAATCAGAATGTGTCTTTGGAGTAGTCAGCTAAAAACCTCTATATTTTTATCTGTTGCTTTTTCAATTTAAAGATAGATTCTTTATTTAAAGAAAAGCACACTCTTCCATTCTGTTGTACTTCAGTCTTTGGATTCATCACAAAAATGTATGCAGGAGTTTTTATTGGAACATTCGGTTTGATTGAAATGATACAACAAATGGATCTCAAAATTGTTTTGTGTATGCGTGCAGACCTCTTTTATTCACACATTGTGAAGGCGGCTTCATTCATTAATACATTTTAATGTTACGTTTACTTCCCAGCATGTTCTGTATTAAAGTTTAATTTGTGAAGACTTAAATGTAAACAGCCTCCGTTCCCCCTGGCTATTTTTTTGCATTCTTTGGTAAGAAGCGCAAGATGAGAAAATATATGTGCTACTGTAAGTATGACAATTTGCTCTCTTTTCCTTTTCAAGGGCTTTGAAACTCCTCAAAAGGAACTTGACACCAAATAATCTGGTTCACTCCTCTCAATTCTGGGGACCAGGGACTAATAAACCGGAACAGATGTCATCCATCTGTGGCACATCTGTCTTCTGTTTTATGTCAATGTGTAAATTATAATTCCAGGGTAGTCTGTGATTGACTGAAGCTAAATGCTGTAATAATAAATATTACAGTATAATGTTTTCAGTAGGAAGACATGGAAATTTAAGCTTAATCACATGGAAAACGGTATCCTGTCTGCTTTATTTACAGATGGGTTAGGCTGGGCAAACAGTTGATTTTATTCATTTTTTTTTTGTTAAATACTGTGGCATGAAAGAATAGAATTTCACAATAACTTGATATCGGTACTAAATTCATTAAAAATAATACACGACACTGAGCAGTAAAAAATATTTACATACGACACTGTGAGCAAACCAAAGCCTAACCCTAAAGTGGTGTATTAATGGGAACAAGTTGCTTCTAGCAGTTAGTTTTTATGATTTTTATGTTGGGAATAATTAAGTAGCATATTCAATAAATCAGGGATCCCCAACCTGTGGGTCACGGCCCACGACCAGGCCGTGGCCGCTCGGCCACCGGGCCGCGTCAAGGGATGGCCAGTGCACTTGCACACGTGCTAGCGCTGCCACGTCCCGTCGGTGCTAGCACCACCCCACGCATCCCACCGGCGCTAGCACCACCCTGCCCCCCGAGTGTCCCTAGCTAATACTTTAATATTATCTGCTACTCATGTGTAAAAATTCTTTAGTCAAGAGTAATCTTTTGATAGCAGATAAGATGTTAGCAAGAAGCTATGCTTAGGAGATGTGATTGATCTGAATTTTCCCTCTTTCTAATGCTGCTTGTGTTGGCTAGTGGATTCAGAGCAAACACAGCTGGGGAAATAAGAGCCTTTAAGACTCCCTCTTCTTTGGGGCAGCCCCTGAGATATTGGAACACTGCTATCATGTCCCCCCTCGTCCTTCTCTTCATGATAGCAGTCTTCCAATAT
>NW_015387916.1:106285-109226 GCF_001527695.2 Protobothrops mucrosquamatus | reverse complement strand
ATGATTCTGCTTGGTGAAGTTACTTCACCTCAGGGGCTGGTTGCTGACAAGAATGTGGAATCCAGAATGGTTCAGGAAAGTAATTGGGTGCCTTACCTCAATTCAGTCGGGTGTAATCAGTAATTGTGAGGTAGCAGCTGTTCCCCTACGCATGTGAGGCACTCACAAAGTTGGCTTTCAGAAGCTGATGAGATTTTTTTAAAAAAAAACCAAAATAGAGATTATAGGAATTTCATGATCTAACACTGCTAATAAATAGAAGTGTAACGATGTTGCCGTGCTTTGCTTAATTCAAATGTATATTGTATATAGGACAGTGGTTCTCAACCTTTTTAATGCCGCGACCCCAACCGGTCGTAAGTCGAGGACTAAACCGGTCGTAAGTCGAGGACTAAACCGGTCGTAAGTTGAGGACTACCCAACCGGTCATAAGTCGAGGACTTTCCCTGCCCAGGAGCGCTGCGCATGCGTGGTTCCGCCCCCTGCGCCGGCCGAGGCGTAGCTGGCAAGCGGCAGAGACGGAGCAGGCCGACCACCAGCTGGCCCAGCCCAAGGGAGGTAAGGCACCCGCCGGAAAAGGGGGAAAAATGGCAGACAAAAAAAATGGCGGACAGCCTTGCTTGGCGACCCCCATGAAATGGTCGATCGACCCCAAATGGGGTCCCGACCCACAGGTTGAGAACCACTGATATAGGACATGATTCATCACACTCCATCACTGGAAATTTTCAAGGAGAGACTGGACAATCACCTGTCTGAGATGGTATAGGTCAGGGGTAGGCAACCTTGGCTCTTTTGTGACTGGTGGACTTCAACTCCCAGAATTCCTGAGCCGGCCTGGCTCAGCTTGAAAACCTCTCCCTTTTCCCTCAGCGTGGCTGGCTCAGGAATTCTGGGAGTTGAAGTCCACGAGTCGTAAAAGAGCCAAGGTTGCCTATCCCTGGTATAGGTTCTCCTGCTTGAGCAGGGGGTTGGACTAGAAGACCTCCAAGGTCCCTTCCAGCTCTATTCTATGATTCAGACCTTTCCTGATTGTACTAATCTTAGACTTGAGGATCTTTGGCTCTGATTCATTGAAGGTGTCATTGGGTGATGGGGTATTAAAAAGGAAATTTATATATATAAAAAAACAACCTAGGGCAGAGGTCCCCAACCTTTTGGGCACCAGGGACCAGTTACATGGAGAGAGGTTTTTCCACGGACCGGAGAGTGTGTGGTTTTGTGTGCTGCCTGCATCCCACAGATGGGGCTTTGCTTGTTTGTGCGGACCGGTTGCTAGCATGCTGCAGCCCGGTACCGGTCCACGGACCGGGGGGTTGGGGACCCCTGACCTAGGGGATACAGAAATATAGTAGTGGTAGTCTAGTCTAATTTTACCCAGCATTGGAAGAAAGCTACAATTCTGAGGATATCTGTTTGTGAGCTTACAGTAAAATTGGAGTCTATGCAGCAAAGGCAAAATTAAAAGCATATATTCATAGCAGAGGTTTAACCAAATTCAAGTAAGAGTGGTTCTTATATATACAATATATTATGCAGCTTGCCAAATTTAAATGCAGTATGGCTTCTAAGGGAGTGTAAAAGCTTATAAACACCACAAATTGGTAGAAGCACAAAAAAGTGGAAGTTTGAAACCCAATAGCGTTCACGTTTAAAGTCTTTGGCTTTTTACTCTTGCGGTTGATTTGGTTTTCATCTTTCTTTTAACATGCACATCAAAAATAAGTAACAATAAATAAGGGATTTCAGCAGGCAGTGAGGCTCCTCCAGTGGACCATGCCTTGGCACTTGCCCCGGTCCCATCCTCTTCTGCCAGAGACCCTCAGATCTGTCCCACTCCTGCCCAGGTCCCCACAGGCCCCCTTGACGCGAACGATGTAGAGCTGGCCATGCCCACCCAATAGGCCACATCCACTCCGTCCACACCCACCCAGTGGGCCAGTGGTGGCGAACCTTTTAGAGACCGAGTGCCCAAACTGCAATCCAAAACCCACTTATGTATCGCCAAGTGCCAGGTGGGGCGTGGCCCACTGGGTGGGCGTGGCTGTGGTGGTTGTGGCAGACTGGGTGGTTGTGGCCAAGGTGGGCATGATCACCTCGATGTTGCCCGTAGGGAGGGACGCCTGTGGGGGCCGGGCAGGGTTGGGGGAGATCCAGGGGGTCTCTGGCAGGTGGCGCGGTGGGCAGGAGGCTTGTCCTTCAGGGTGAGACAAGGCAAGGTGAGGCAGGGCAGGGGTGCCATTGTCGCAGGGCAAGGCGAGGCAGGGGCCAGGGTGGCTGCTGCGTGATGCCATCGGCCCCCGCACACAGAGGCCAGTGAGCGCATGGGGGCCAACAGTGTCCGTCAGCAGCCACAGCCTGCCAGCCCCTCGACCGGCACACTCTGGGGCTCTGCAGCCCACCGCCAGCAGTTCAGAGAAGCCGCCTCTGAGCTGGACAGCCGGCCGACAGCTGAGGAGACGATGCAGTGGGTCGTGCCCGGGAAAAGGAGAGCATGCGAGGCCAGGAGGGATGGGGGGGAGGGAAACCAGCCGTGCTGAGATGCATCCGGCCACGTGGGACCTCGGTGAGTTAGTGGGCAGCTGGTTGAAGAGGGATGGTTTCCATCTCCGGGGCATGGCGCACCTGACCACAGAGAGGCCTCTCAGTGCCGCCTCTGGCACACGTGCCATAGGTTCGCCACCACTGCAGTAGGCCATACCCATCCTGCCCTCCCCCGAGAGCAACTGCAATGCTGATGCAGCCCTCAATAAAATTGAGTTTGACACCCCTGCTCTAAATGCTTGACATCTTATTTAAGCTGGAGCTGGTTTGTGGCCGTCCTCAGCAGGTGCGAAGCCGGTTGCCACTGAGGACCATCTGTGTTGCAAGAGGCATAATTGCCTTGCATGCGATTGCTTATATTCTGACTTTCACGCAACTGAAAGATAGCAGCAGCCAT
>NW_015387916.1:102378-104623 GCF_001527695.2 Protobothrops mucrosquamatus | reverse complement strand
GCCCTCAATAAAATTGAGTTTGACACCCCTGCTCTAAATGCTTGACATCTTATTTAAGCTGGAGCTGGTTTGTGGCCGTCCTCAGCAGGTGCGAAGCCGGTTGCCACTGAGGACCATCTGTGTTGCAAGAGGCATAATTGCCTTGCATGCGATTGCTTATATTCTGACTTTCACGCAACTGAAAGATAGCAGCAGCCATTGAACGCTAACCGGATAAATATAAGAGGAAAAAGTGAATTTGCATAGATGTTAAGTAGAAGCTGCCTCTGTTCTGAAACCAGATTGTGGTTTCAAGCTCAATAAAGGATCATTAATGAAACGAAACAATCTGTTGTGCATCACCAGCCATTTTAACTTAACCTGGAAAGCGCTGTTAACATATTTTGAGCAAGAAAAAGAACACTTAACTGTTATACCTCTGTAATAGGTATATTGTGGAGACTTTGGGTACCTAGAAAAGAAAACTGCTTGAATCCCTCCGTTATTAGAATACTTTTTGATAAGAACAAAGCAGGTATTTTGGGAATCAAATTCTGATTGTGTATACATAGATAATCTATCATTACTATTCTGCAATCCTGTGCTTGTCCTAAAGAAAATGAAATATAATAATTAATAATAATTAATAATAATTAATAATAATTAATAATAACTATATAATAATAATAATAATAATAATAATAATAATAATAATAATAATAATAATAATAATAATAATAATAATAATAATAATAATAAAAAAGTTGGAAGGGACCTTGGAGGTCATCTAGTCCAACCCCCTGCTCAGGCAGGAAACCCTATACCATTTCGGACAAATGGCTGTCCAGTCTCTTCTTAAAAACCTCTAGTGTTGGAGCACTTACCAACTGGTTTTTAAAATTAAGACTTTTCTGGGAAGTAGTGTTAGGAAGTAGGGATCCCTGCATTGGGATACGACAGGTGAAGAGTGTAAGTATGGAGAACAATCAGAATAGAGTTGGAAGAGACCTTGGTGGTCTTCTAGTCCAACCCCCTGCTCAAGCAGGAAACCCTATACCAGTTCAGACAAATGGCTGTCCAGTCTCTTCTTAAAAGTTTCCAGTATTGGAGCATTCACCTCTTCTGGAGGCAGGTTGTTCCACTGGTTAATTGTTCTAACTGTCAGGAAGTTTCTCCTTAGTTCTAGGTTGCTTCTCTCCTTGATCAGTTTCCATCCATTGCTTCTTGTCCTGCCTTCAGGCGCCTTGGAGAATAGCTTGGCTGCCTCTTCTTTGGGGCAGCCCCTGAGATATTGGAACACTGCTATCATGTCCCCCCTCGTCCTTCTCTTCAGTAAACTAGACATATAAACTAGACATATATCCTAATGTTTATGTTACACGCAAGTATACGTATGTTTTGACCTTTACTGGCTTTGATAGGTTTTAAACAATGGTTGCACTCAAAAATAAAGATGGGATACTTAAAAAAAACCTGTTATCCCACTTTCCATGCATATAATTTCTTATTGCATATATTTTGTTGAATTTAAAAAAAAACACCCACTTTCTTATATTTCTGTAGTATTTTAAAATTCTGAAAGTATTTTCAAATAGCTACATAGTCTAGTTAGTGCAAGAGTGTCCAATCTTGGGCAGCTTTAAGACCTGTGGATTTCAACTTCCAGAATTCCTGGGGGGTGGGAAATGGCTGGCTGGGGCATTCTGGGAGTTGAAGTCCACAGGACTTAAAGCTGCCCCAAGGTTGGACACCCCTTGGTCTAGTGCAGGGGTCTTCCAACTTGGCCCTTTTATGACTTGTGGACTTCAACTCCCAGAATTCCTCAGCCAGGCACGCTGGCTGGGGCATTCTGGGAGTTGAAGTCCACAGGTCTTAAAGCTGCCCAAGGTTGGTCTAGTGCAGGGGTCTTCCAACTTGGCCCTTTGATGACTTGTGGACTTCAATTCCCAGAATCCCTCAGCCAGGCAAGCTGGCTGGGGCATTCTGGGAGTTGAAGTCCACAGAAGTTTGGACACCCCTTGGTCTAGCGCAAAGGTCTTCCAACTTGGCCCTTTGATGACTTGTGGACTTCAACTCCCAGAATTCCTCAGCCAGGCACGCTGGCTGGGGCATTCTGGGAGTTGAAGTCCACAGAAGGTTGGACACCTTCATCTAGCACAAGGGTCTTCCAACTTGGCCCTTTGATGACTTGTGGACTTCAATTCCCAGAATGCCCCAACCAGCGTGCCTGGCTGAGGAATTCTGGGAGTTGAAGTCCACAAGTCAT
>NW_015387916.1:80071-101649 GCF_001527695.2 Protobothrops mucrosquamatus | reverse complement strand
GAGGGTCTCCTCAATGTTGACTTACACCTCTGCGCCAAAGTGAAGCAAAAAAAAAAAAAGAGACTAGCCGGGATTCCTCCCGCTGCCGCTGTCGCCGGAGTCCATTCAAGTGGCAGACTTCCCAGCCCTCGCCCAGGAGTCAATCCGACTAGAGAGAGAGCGAGAGAGAGAGAGAGCGCTGAATTGGATCATTGTCACTGCCGCCCGGAGCCTGGCACGACCCCTGCCCAATTGTGTGTATGTGGCTGTTGGATTTATCCGGGCAGCAGGCCCGGAAACAAGCAGGTGTTACGTACATGGAGAGGAGCGGCTGTAGTCCATTTCCAATATGCTGGGCTAAAGGTAACCTGAACTTTAGGATGATTATTATTTATTTATTTTTAACCTGTTCCTGATCTGGCACGAATTTCCCTGTCGTCTTTTTGTGCGTGCATGTGTGAACCGAAGTTGGTGCTGTTTGAGAGGTGGGTGGGCATGAAATTGCAAACAAAGGGGCTGTATTCTGGTCGTGTCATATATATATTTCCCCCCCTCCCCGGCGCTCACCTCATGATTAGAAACATTTTTCTGTCTTCGGCGTAGCGAACCAAGGAATGGGAATTATTGTTCACTTCGTTTCTTCATTTAAGCAAACAGCCCTGGTTCACCTAATGGGTTTTCCATATGTTTCCATATCTTTTATTAAATAGTTTTAAAATTATATTGGGGGGGGCAGCAGGCTACGTAAACGGCTTAACTCAAAAGTTATAGCGGGTGCAAAATGAACACAGGGCTGGCTTTTTGAAGAGGACGAACCTCGGACTTGCTTTTGATGGTGGAGACGGTGATAGAATCCAACTGGAAACCGAAGTTGTACAAAAACTTGTGCTGCGTGTTGTTGTCCAGATAGTTCTTACTGAACTTAAGATAGCTAACCAAATGCCGCGTTCTATAAATGTGCATTCGTGTTCACAGTCAGTAGCTAAGTATCGTCGCATTGTTTCTTTTCAGAGAAATCTAAGGCAAAGATATGATGCTTATGTTAATTTTAGGCTGAAAAGCAGCAGAAAAACTTCTCTGGGATGGCGATCAGGTAAAGCGAGGACAATTTAGAGGCAGTTGTCCAAGCATTATGTGTTCCCAGGCCAACAGACAGCAGCAAGAATATGGCCGTGCTTAGTTTATAACGTAATTGGAGGTTATAGATGAGGAAGCCCACCGAGGACCTTTTTAACTCCCTAGGGTGTAATTATTCATCAAGTATGCCACGTTGCTGGTGGTGTATAAATGTCACCTATTCCAATTTTAGGTCCTGGCAGGACATTTTAGAGTAGGGGTATCTCTCCCTCGCTATAAAAACGCTAGGCTGTCACTGCCTCTTGGAAGAGAGAGCCTTTTGTTGGTTCCTGCCCTGTCTTACTTCAGAGAGCGGTCAGTGCCCATCAAGGCTTCTCAAGGGCTCCCTCAGCCTTGACCTATCTCCACAATAATAATAATAATAATAATAATAATAATAATAATAATAATAATAATAATAATAATAATAATAGTAAGGTCCTTGGTAAGGACTCGATAGGTAGACAAAATGCCAAATCCAGTCTGAACATCTGGCTGACTGTGCGATGATCCATAATAATAATAATGTTGGAAGGGACCTTGGAGGTCATCTAGTCCAACCCCCTGCTCAGGCAGGAAACCCTATACCATTTCAGACCAATGGCCGTCCAGTCTCTTCTTAAAAACTTCCCGTGTTGGAACATTCACCGCTTCTGGAGGCAGGTTGTTCCACTGGTTAATTGTTCTCACTGTCAGGAAGTTTCTCCTTAGTTCTAGGTTGCTTCTCTCCTTGGTTAGTTTCCATCCGTTGCTTCTTGTCCTGCCTTCAGGGGCTTTGGAGAATAGCTTGACTCCCTCTTTTTTGGGGCAGCCCCTGAGATAATGGAACACTGCTATCATGTTCTGCCTCATCCTTCTCTTCGTTAAACTAGACATATCCAATTCCAGCAACCGTTCCTTATATGTTTTAGCCTCCAGTCCCCTAATCATCTTTGTTGCTCTTCTCTGTACTCTTTCTAGAGTCTCAACGTCTTTTTTACATCATGGTGACCAAAACTGGATGCAGTATTCCAAGTGTGGCCTTACCAAGGCATTGTAAAGTGGTATTAATACTTCACGTGATCTTTTTTTTTTTTAATAATTTTTTTATTGATTTTTGTAATTAAACAGCAAATACCAATATGATGCATTTACATGCACAAGCAAAAAAGATAATCCTAGTCAATACATTTTCGGAAACGCTCGGCAGTCCCCGCCTTGCCTCCACCCTCATTCACTTTCCTGTCCTTCCTCCCTCTTATACTTCACGTGATCTTGATTCTATCCCTCTGCTAATGCAGCCTAGCACTGTGTTGGCCTTTTTGGCAGCTGCAGCACACGGCTGGCTCATATTTAAGTGATTGTCCACTAGGACTCCAAGATCCCTCTCACAGTTACTACTATTGAGCAAGGTACCCCCTATACTATACCTGTACATTTGGTTTTTCTTGCCTAAATGTAGAACCTTGTTTTTTTCACTAATGAATTTCATTTTGTTAGATAGCGCCCAGTGTTCAAGTCTGTCCAGATCCTTCTGTATCTTAAGCCGGTCTTCTGGAGTGTTGGCTATTCCTGCCAGCTTGGTGTCGTCTGCAAATTTGTCGTCTGTCAAGAGTTGTTTTAATTTTCATCCTCTGCTTCCTCTAGGGAACTAGATCCTTGGTCATCCTCTGCTCCTGTTTCCCTAATTCTTTCTCAAAGTAGTTGAAGGCGAAGAGATAATCATTGATTCAAGGTGACTTGATGACCTAGTTCTCTCTGCTTCAAATCGCTATGCCGCACTTTTTCTCCGTATTATACCATGCATTTGTTGAATAGCATAAGCTCGTTTCTCTTTCTGTGCTGGAGGAATGAGCCTCTTCGGATAATCTGCTAATGCATTTTTTTTTCTTGATGTTTGAGAATTATCCTGACATGTGCTGAGATTGCGCAACAATTTAAATGGACGCACAGGCTAAACATGTTACTCTCAACCTCTGTAAAGTGAGACAGGATGTTACAGGTCATGCTCAAGTAGAGCAGGAAGATCTGCATCACGCTTGATGCGTGTTACACCTCTCTGTGCCGTGAGTTGCATTGGCTGCCCACATGCTTCTGGGTTCAAGTCAAGGCGGTGGTTTTAACCCAGTGATGGCGAACCTTTTAGAGACCGAGTGCCCAAACCGCAACCCAAAACCCACTTATTTATCGCCAAGTGCCAGGGCCGCATCAGCATTGTGGTGCCCTCGGGGGGGGCGGGGAGGCGCCTCTGAGTGCCGCCTCTGGCACGCAAAACCCGGGGTCACAAAAATGGGCCACCATGCTGCAAGGTGCAAAAATGGCCATCGCTGCACCATGCAAGAACAGGGCAGGACTAGTGAGTATCACGCAGGCAGTAGCCCCACCCCATTTGCAGCATGTGCGTGCTCGGCCCCGTGCGCACATACATGCATGTAAAATGCTTCCCCCTCCCTTTTCTTCCAGTCCACCAATCGACAATGGTTGGTGACCTCTGCTCTACCATCTTTACTCGAGCTTGCTAGTCGGCCGCTTCACCTCCTTTGTGCTGGGCGGGGCTCCTGCTCTGGGCGGTGGTGGCGGCCTGATGGAACTGCTGCTGGCGGCGGTGGCGCGGGTGCCAACAGAGAGGGTCTGAGTGCCGCCTCTGGCACACGTGCCATAGGTTCGCCACTACTGTTCTAACCTATAAAGCTCTTCATGACCTGAGAGGGCAGGTAATTTGAGGGCGTACCTCTCCCCAATTATATCTAACTGTCCCCCGAGTAGATCTAGCGGAAGGGGCACGCTCTCCTGCTCTTGGTCTGTTAGGAAAGGCCCAGCAAACTACCATTGTCTCTCGTGGCTTTTGCCATTCAGAATAGCATATTCTCTTCAGGGATTCTCCTCAGCCCTGTCGCCATTTTGTAAGGTCAAGAGGTGGTTCTGTCACCGGGCCCGGGGAGTAGAGTTTGCTTTTATCTCGGTTGCAATTTATATGTTTCTTGTTGTTCCTTGGTTTTTTTTTTTAAATGCTCATTCTTAACCATTGTCCCAAAGGTGCTTTTTCAAAAGGCAACTGGACTTTGTCTTTCCTTGAAGACATTTTTGCTTCTCATCCCAGCAGCTTCTTCAGTTCTGGTTGGTTTGCACTCTTTCTGAGAGTCGTTGAGGCCACTTGGAGGTTTATCGGTGCCCTCTGGGTCATCCGAATAGTGCAAATGTGTATAGAAGCAGACATGTCAAATACAAGGCCCGGGGGCCGGATGCGGCCCGCGATGTGGTTTCATGTGGCCCGCAAAGCCATCCTGGAAACAGTGAGAGAACGGCCCCCGCTGCCTTGGCCCCAGCCCAGGTCGGCTGGGAGCCAATGTACAATTTTGTGGTGGCCATCAATGCTGAAACGCATTCAGTCTTAGCTCCACAAGGCCGTCTGGAAACAGCGAGGAACCAGCCCCTACCATGTCGGCCCCGTCCCCTGTGTACATGCTGGAGAGGTGTCACCCTTTGTGAGGAATGAAGAAATGCACCATCGCCTGGAAGTGGCCAGCAAATGGCACTCGCCTACTTCACATATCCGGCTTGATGGGCTCCGGGGGAGGGGTTTTGGCAGGCTCTTCCAGTGGACCATGCCTTGGCACTTGCCATGGTCCCACCCCCTTCTGCCAGAGACCCTCAGATCTGTCCCACTCCTGCCCAGGCTCCCACAGGCCCCCTTGACGCGAATGATGTAGAGCTGGCCATGCCCACCCAGTAGGCCACACCCACTCCATCTACACCCACCCAGTAGGCCGCACCCACCCGGCCCCCCGAGGGCAACCGCAATGCTGATGCGGCCCTCAATGAAATTGAGTTTGACACCCCTGGTGTAGAGCCTTCCACATCTATTTGCACTATTCAGCTGACCCCGAGGACACAGATAATCCTCCCAGTGGCCTCAACCCACTTGCACTATTCCGCTGACCCCCTGAATAAACCTCCCAGTGGCCTCAACAACTCTCAGAAAGAGGGCTGATGACCGGATGACTACAAGGAATATCAACCCTTCCATCCTCCACCATTCAGTCAGAACTGAAGAAGCTTTTTGGATGAGAAGCGAAACATCTTCAAGAAAAAAAAACAAAAGAAGTCCAGTTGTCTTTTAAAAAAGCACCTTTGGGACAACCGTGACCCGGATGACTGAGAATCTCCATAGACGTTCTTAATTGTTAGCTGCTCAGAGTCATGAACGTGGTATGAATCTAAATAAATAAATAAAAAGCAAACATCTTCCAGTTTTCTGTAATCAGCAATGTCCTTTTTCCAGAAATGCGCAACTTGACATTTTGCCTTTCTGCATCAGGTTCAGATTGGGAAATCCTGAATTATTATAATGAGATAGAAATCCATCATTTATTTGAAAAGATCTCTCTCTTTTTTTTAAACATGGGTAAACATATCTTTATTTGGTTACGGTTATTTTGTTATTTTACAGAGTAAAAAGTGCTCTTACAAAAGCAATTTACTAGCCTGTCCAGTTGAAAACCTAGATATGCATGGCTTATTCCACAGCCGTGATTTAGCTTTTAAAAAACTTATTACAATGATAACAGCTTGATTGATTAAATGGCTAAATGAACAGACCCATGATTTGTTTGTTCTGTGCCTGAATTAAACACGACACCGTGGCAAAAATTGAGCGATTGGATTTTGACTTTCTCCAATGGTATTTTCAAATACTACAAATTACTCTGTGTAACTTTTCAACTAGAAATGCAGGTGTGTAAAGTTGAATAAATAAAAAACCAAGTCTGAGCATTCAGGTGCTATTGTTTGCTCATCTGTAAGATGATGACACTCTGCCTGCATTTGTGGATTTAGAAACTCTTTCTTACCTTATGTGTATTTTTAATTTAATAATAATAATATAATATAATATAATATAATATAATATAATATAATATAATATAATTAATATAATTAATATAATTAATATAATATAATAATATAATATAATATAATATAATATAATATAATATAATATAATATAATATAATTAATATAATATAATATAATTAATATAATATAATATAATATAATATAATATAATATAATATAATATAATATAATATAATATAATATAATATAATATAATATATTTATTAATTTGATTTATATCCCTTCTCCTCACCGGACTCAGGGCGGCTGACAGCCTTATAAAACAACATTACAACAAATATCAATATTAAAACCAGATTAAAAGAAAATATTTGTAAAGGCCTAGTCGTTAAAATTGCCCTTAAAAAACCCCACTAAAATTCCCTAGGCCAATCCCGCTTGTTGGAAAAGCCATGTCTTTAGGGCGCGGCGGAAGGAGGGGAGATCCGGGATCACCCGGATCTCTGGGGGTAGTTTGTTCCAGAAGGTGGGGGCTCCCACCGAGAAGGCCCTCCCCCTGGGGGTCGCCAGCCGGCACTGTCTGGCTGACGGCACCCTGAGGAGACCCACTCTGTGGGAGCGTACCGGCCGATGGGAGGTAACCTGCGGCAGAAGGCGGTCTCGGAGATATCCAGGTCCAATGCCATGGAGCGCTTTGAAGATGATGACCAACACCNAATATAATATAATATAATATAATATAATATAATATAATATAATATAATATAATATAATATAATATAATATAATATAATATAATATAATATAATATAATAATATCATCATCATCATAAAGTTGGAAGGGACCTGGAGGTCATCTATTCCAACCCCCTGCTCAGGCAGGAAACCCTATACCATTTCAGACAAATGGCTGTCCAGTCTCTTTTTAAAAACTTCCAGTGTTGGAGCATTCACTACTTCTGGAGGCAGGTTGTTCCACTGGTTAATTGTTTGAACTGTCAGGCAGTTTCTCCTTAGTTCTGGGTTGCTTCTCTCCTTGATTAGTTTCCATCCGTTGCTTCTTGTCCTGCCTTCAGGCGCTTTGGAGAATAGACTGACCCCCTCACTAAATAGTTGTAAATAGAGGACCAACATAACACAAACCTAGTTAGAACTTCCTTCTATTTAGTAGGCTATTTATCTTCTAATGCTAATCACAATGCTCTATTCTGCTGTTTTTGTATTAGATAAGATACCATGCATGAAAATTTGGCGACCTTGTGACAAAATCCGTGGGGGGGAGCCAGATTCACTTAACTGCCATGTTACTAACTTAATAGCTGCAGCGGTTCACTTAACAACCGTGGCAAGAAAGGTTGTAAAACGGGCAAATGTCTCACTTAGCCACAGAAAGTTTGGGGCTGAATTGCGGTTGTAAGTCAAGGCCTACCTAGAAACGTTAAATGTTGGAAGAAAAGGAGATTGTTGTTGTTGTTAGCTGCGAAGTCATGTCCGACCCATCGCGACCCCATGGACAACGTTCCTCCAGGCCTTCCTGTCCTCTACCATCTTCTGGAGTCCCTTTAAGCTCAGGCCTCCTGCTTCAGTGACTCCATCCAACCACCTCCTTCTCTGTCGTCCCCTTCTTCTATTGCCCTCAATCTTTCCCAGCATTAGGCTCTTCTCCAGTGAGTCCTTCCTTCTCATTAAAAACTCTCTTGAGTTTCAACTTCAGGATCTGGCCTTCTAAAGAGCAGTCAGGGTTGATCTCCTCTAGGACCGACCGGTTGGATCGCCTTGCAGTCCAGGGGACTCGCAGGAGTCTTCTCCAGCACCATAGTTCAAAGAATTCTTTGGCGCTCAGCCTTTCCTATGGTCCAACTTTCACAGCCATCCATTGCAACTGGGAAAACCATGGCCTTGACTATACGCACTTTTGTTGGCAGGGTGATGTCTCTGCTTTTTAGGAGATACAGTGAGAATAAAACTTTGTGTCGAGCTTGGCTCCTAGCAACCAATTGCACACTTTGGTGGAGATTTCTTGACAACAATATGGAAGCCTGCCCTTTTTTTTTTTAAATCCGATGTGAGTTTTTGACTTTTCCTAGAGATCTTTTGTTCAAATACTAACGTCTCTATTAGCTAGTAATTATTAGGACTATATAAACAATTCAGATTTGAAGGGAAAAATACGATGTGGAGTTGTTATTACTGTATTTTAATCACGCCTTTTGAAATGTATTTTGGTCAAATCAAGGGGGCGAAACCTATCTAAGGCTCCTGCCTCCTATTTAGTATGTTTGAGCACACATGTTGTGCCTGTCAGCACCTCCTTGAATCAAACACTTTTGTAAGGAATTGCTGACAGGTGTGATGTATGTGTTGCCCACATGTGGTTCTGAATCGCTTCTCCCTTTTGGAATCTGAATTGTTGCACGGCCCCCTTTTTAAAAGATTTGTATAAAAACAATACCGCCGAGTTGCTGGCTTGCTGCATATTAATTGTTCTTGAGCACGGAGCCTAGAATGCAATCATTCAATGGAAAATTTTTAAGAACTTTGCTATCTAAAAATATATTAATACGTGATTCAACCCATAGGTCTGTGTAAAGCAGGGGTGTCAAACTCAATTTCATCAGCATTGTGGTTGCCCTCGGGGGGGCCGTGTGGGTGTGGCCAGGGTGGGTGCAGCGTACTAGGTGGGTGTGGATGGAGTGGGTGTGGCCTACTGGGTGGGCGTGGCCAGCTCTACGTCGTTCGCGTCAAGGGTGCCTGTGGGGGCTTGGGCAGGAGTGGGACAGATATGAGGGTCTCTGGCAGAAGGGGGTGGGACGGGGCAAGTGCCAAGGCATGGTCCATTTCTTCATTCCTCACAAAGGGTGACACCTCCCCAGCATGCACCCAGGGGACGGGGCCAACACGGCAGGGGCCGGTTCCTCGCTGTTTCCGGACGGCCTTGTGGAGCTAAGACTGAATGCGTTTCAGCATAGATGGCCACCACAAAATTGTACATTGACTCCCGGCCGTCCTGGGCCAGGGCCATGGCAGCGGGGGCCGTTCCTTCATTGTTTCCAGGATGGCTTCGCGGGCCACATGAAACCACTTCGCGGGCCGCATCCGGCCCCCGGGCCTTGTGTTTGACATGTCTGGTGTAAAGTATACATCAGGCCTGTTCACAACCCAGGCTTTTTACATATCTTCGTACCTTACCATGTGAATTGGGGACAGTTTCATGCTGATACGCGTAGCAGTAGTGAGTACTATAAAGTTCGGTGTGTTGTGTTGTCTTTTGATCTTTCTCCTCTCATGCACAGTCATCTGCTTAGAATGTTTAGTATTCAACACAACTGAATTCTAGCATTAGTTGATAGCTTTGGTTTGGGGAAATGGCATCGAAGGCAGATACGTTCCCAAGGCTTCTGAAATAGCAACGGCACGTAGATTTATGTACCACCCCACAGCGCTTTGCAGCGCTCATTTTTTTCCCTATTGCACTTTTTTTAAATCTTCTTAGAAATTTGCAATTAAAAGGTTTTAACATTGTTCATGTATAGGCTCAGGACGTTAATTGCAACTGTGCAAAGTTCTTCCAACAGCAGATTTGGAAGATTACAGGAATTAGGTAATCTCTTCGTTAGTCTGCTAGCCTAAGGTTGTTACTATGAAGAGAAATAACTTAACATTAAATGAGCTATATAGGCTGAAGAACTATGGGCTGTATAACAAGCCTGCTTAGTCTATGTACAGTAGTGGCCAAAATGGTGGAAACCTTTTGGGAAAAGCGTATTTTTGAGGTTTGATGGCTAATAACACCACTTTTTGGGGGGGAGTAGTACCATAACATTATATATCAATGGAAAGATAATTTAATCAAGGATGTAATGCAACCAAGTTTTTTTCAGTTATCTGTACTGTATCCTATGAAAAGCTATAGCCAAATAACTAGAAAAAGGAAGCACAACTTGCTCAGGTTGATCTCAGGTAGCTTTCCTTCATCTGATTGTAGCCAATGAGCATGAGTGTTTAGAGAGCCAATCAAGTGTCATCTTGTTTTGTCCATGAGGCAATCAGATCACAGTAGGATTCATTTATCGATGTCCTATATTGAAGCTGACAGGAGGACATTTGTCAGTGTGTTATGTGATAGCTATCATGTTGGTTGGGGTTTTTTCCCCCCTTTCATTTAGCGAGCATGTAAAACATCATAAAATTAAAGTAATGGTGCAAAGAGTTGACTGGTCGCCCAGAAAGCGATGTAAAATAGTATTTATTAAGTGAACAAGGCTATAGTTATAAAGAAATTAGAAGAAAAATGGGTGGAAACTTAACCAAAGGTGGCATTTCTACTGTACACTTTTCCCAAAAGGTTTCCACAATTTTGGCCACTACTGTAAAGCTAGTCCTCGTCAACAGTTCATTTAATGGCCGTTCAAAGTTAACAACGGCACTGAGAAAAGTGACTTATGACGGTTTTTCACAGTTACGACATTTTCAGCATCCCCGTGATCACGTGGTCAACGTTCAGATGCTTGGCAACTGGTTCGTACTTATGACCGTTGCCGTGTCCCAAGGTCATGTGATCCCCTTTTGCGACCTTCCGACAAGTAAAGTCGATGAGGGAAGCCAGATTCACTTAACAACCGGGTTACAGACTTATCAAGTGCCGTGATTCACTGAACAACTAAGGCAAGAAAGGTCATAAAGTGGGGCAACACTCATTTGGTAAATGTCTCACTTAACAATGGAAATTTTGGGCTCAATTGTGGTCGTAAGTCAAGGATTATAATTGGAGAATTTCCTCTGGCGTAGACAAGCTGAGTAAATACTTTGAATAAGGCTAGTCCAGGGGTAGGCAACCTTGGCTCTTTTATGATTCGTGGACTTCAACTCCCAGAATTCCTGAGCCAGCCATGCTGAGGGGAAAGGGAGAGGTTTCTAAGCTGAGTCATGCTGGCTCAGGAATTCTGGGAGTTGAAGTCCACCAGTCACAAAAGAGCTGAGGTTGCCTACCCCTGGGCTAGATATTGAGCAAAATGGAAGTCATTATGGGGAAGATCTTTGGGATGACATAGTATCCCTAAAGGTCTCCTGCCACCTTTTTTGAAAGAGAAAGTTATTTTAGCATTGTGAAGAGCACAACCACCTTTAAAAACAATGTTATATTCAATTACATTAAATGTTTAAAAAGAGATGGAATTAAATTGTATTCCATATGGAAGGAACAATGCTTTCTCTGCAATTTTGTTTTCTTTATAATTTGTTTAACATTTATTTACAATTACAAGCATTGCTACTTTTTTGGTTCTCTTCCCTCCTATATTTGTGCATCGGCTTCTGCTTTTATGCAGTAGAACAGTATAATTTAGCAAAGCAAGGTTGCATGTGTTAATCTAATCCTTTATCAAACAATCCATCAAGCCATCTGGAATTGCATACATAGCAGGTATCCCTTGAATTAATGTGATCAAAATAAATAACTATTTTCAGGCTGCTCATACCTTCTTAATGAGGTAATGGGTCCTTATCTTCTGCAATTTGGTCTACCAGAACTCAGTTCATTTATCTTTAGTTTCATAGTATCATTTGGTTAAAAAAAGGAATATTTCAAAGATATTCAAAATTACTGTTTCTTCTGGAGCATTGTAAATCAAGTTATATCTTTATTTTGCATATTCATGTAGGGTGCAACAGGAGGGAGGCAACAACAGGTGCTTTTAGAGATTTGTATAGGAATTGTGCTGATATGTTCAGAGAAGGGCACATAAATGGTTTGTGCCAAGCAAAATGACTGAAAAGGAAATAATAAACCATGGGGAGGATGAAAAATGTCTGCTGTTGTACAGGACTTAAGTAGAGAAATGCTAAAATATGGATTTGATTTGCTCATGTGGTGATTGTTACTATGTGAATAACTGTTGAGTATTTATACTGTACTGATGTGAAAGGTGTGTGGTTGGAGATGCAAAGACCTGTATAGTTTTGAATGCAGGTGATGATGTTGTGGCTCAGGACTCAGTTACAATTTGCAGCAAATGTTAGATAAGTGTTGTGACTGAATGAGGAATGTGGATTGACATTTAATCTGGCACAGACCAAATTGGGGCCGTGTCATGGAAAATGAAATAAATGATCGAAAGGTATGGATGCTGTAAATGGCGGGAAAGTATAGCCGGTAATGAACTGGTGAACCTCTTACTACGAAGGAAAAAGCGAATGGAGAAAGTTTACATGTCATTGTTGACAAGGGTGGTAGCGGTCACAGCACACTCTGTTTCAGAAAAATGAATATTGAAAGAAGTATAAAGATACGTGAAAGTTTTGTGAAAGTTGGGTAAAACAAAAATAAACTGAATGTGGTGGAAATGGTTTCTTTCATGCATGTGGTAAAAGAATATTAGGTAGGGTCAAGACTGGCTAAGTGTGCTGAACGAATGTGGATTGTATATAATCCACATTTGTAGGAGTGGTGACTGCTACAAAAGAAGTACTTTGATCATATAGACCAGCGTCAGGCAACCTTGGCCCTTTTATGACTCGTGGACTTCAACTCCCAAAATTCCTGAGCCAGCCATGCTGAGGGGAAAGGGAGAGGTTTCCAAGCTGAGTCATGCTGGCTCAGGAATTCTGGGAGTTGAAGTCCACGAGTCATAAAGCGGCCTAGGCCTAGGCCCCAGAGGTAGGCACCCTTGGCCCTTTTATGACTCGTGGACTTCAACTCCCAGAATTCCTGAGTCAGCATGGCTCAGCTTGGAAACCTCCCTTTCCCCTCAGCATGGCTGGCTCAGGAATTCTGGGAGTTGAAGTCCACGAGTCATAAAAGAGCCACGGTTGCCTATCCCTGATATAGACAATATAAGCATCTAATTGCAAAATAAATTATTGAAGAAAATTCAAGGGAAAGAATTGAGGTTCAAGAGGATGGGTAAGAATACAAAAGTTGCTTTCGGATGGAGTTTTTGAGATCCTCAAGAAAGAGAGATGAGAAATTGGAAGAACAAAAAGCAGATTATAAAGCAGTAGGTGGAGGTGAAAGAGACTGTAGACCCAACGAATGGTATCATAAACTATATTTTCTTATCTAATATCTTTTTGGTGTTCTGCTTGCAATTGCTTGTCTATACTTTGCTTAGGCAATTATACTTTCTTAAAGTTTTAATGTAGACCTAATTGTTTTGCTCAATTAGTTTTTAATAGACCTTGTGGTGCTCCAGCGCTGTTGTCGGTTGACATCTTGCTATTTAGCGGCTACTGCCACAGGAACCGCAGAGGAATTGTTAAATGCATGGCTACCTTGTGTTTTTAATTTAATGTTAAAAGACAAAATAGAAATAATTCAAAGAAATATTTTCTTCACTGTGTGTGCATCTTGAAGATTAATCAGCTTCCACCATTCTGTCCAGTTTTAACCAACATTCTGCTTGCACTTACCTATATTTATGCCTGTGTGGGTTAACATTGAGTAAGCAGTGAATTGAAAACAACAATATATGCATATACTTAGAAGATTTAAATAAATTGTTCAGAAACGTTCAACTTTACAGGTGAAGTATATTGAGGAAGCTTTGCCATTTCTGCAGCGTACAATTTTCTCCTTTTGTGACTTGCACAATTTACAATGACCTCATTAAAAGTATTCAAAATTCTTCTGGGAAAAAAAAGAAGGAAAAAGCATTTATGCATTTTCCCGTAATTGACAGGCATTTCCTAAATAGATCAGGATGGTAGCTTGCTGTCTCTCTCAAGGACAGCTGGCCTCTGGTGACCCAGTAAAGCAGACATGTCAAACACAAGGCCCGGGGGCCGGATGCGGCCCGCGAAGTGGTTTCATGGGGCCCGTGAAGCCATCCTGGAAACAGTGAGGGAACGGCCCCCGCTGCCTTGGCCCTGGCCCAGGCCGGCCGGGAGGGAGCCAATGTACAATTTTGTAGTGGCCATCTTGGCACTTGCCCGGGTGGACCATGCCTTGGCACTTGCCCCGGTCCCACCCCCTTCTGCCAGAGACCCTCAAATCTGTCCCACTCCTGCCCAGGCCCTCATAGGCACTCTTGACGCAAATGATGTAGAACTGGCCACACCCACCCAGTAGGACACACCCACTCCATCCACACCCACCCAGTAGGACACACCCACTCTGGCCACACCCACCCGCCCCCCCCCCGGGCAACCGCAATGCTGATTCTCTTGTGCAAAGACTTTTGTGCATATTCCACTAATAACAGTTGCTAGATATTGCTACAGGTGGTTCTTTACTTACAACAGTTCATTTAGTGACTGTCCGAATTACAGAGACACTGAAAAAAGTGACTTACGACCGTTTTTCAGACTGATGACCAATGCAGTCTCCCAAGGGTCACGTGATCAAAATTCAGACGCTTGGCAACTGGCTCATCTTTGTGACGGTTGCAGTGCCCCAAGGTCATGTGATCCCCCCTGCTTTCAAGCAAAGTCAATGGGGAAGCCAGATTCACTGAACAGCTGTGCTAGTAACTGAACAGCTGTTCTGATTCACTTAACGACTGTGGCATGAGCGGTCGTAAAATGGGGCAAAATTCACTTCACGTTTCACTTAGCAACAGAAATGTTGGGCTCAATTGTGGCTGTAAATTGTATTTGTTTAACGATGGTTCAAATTTACGATGGCCTTGGGGGAATAAAAGGATGCCGATGGGGGAAGTTGGAATAGTTCAATGAATGCTTGATTTATAATCATCATCATCATCATCATCATCATCATCATCATCATCATCATCATCATCATCATCATCATCATCATCATCATAAAGTTGGAAGGGACCTTGGAGGTCATCAAGTCCAACCCCCTGCTCAGGCAGGAAACCCTATATCATTCCAGACAGATGGCTGTCCAGTCTCTTCTTAAAGACTTCCAGTGTTGAATCATTCACCACTTCTGGAGGCAGGTTAATTGTTCTAACTTCTCCTTAGGTCTAAGTTGCTTCTCTCCTTGATTAGTTTCCATCCGTTGCTTCTTGTCCTGCCCTCAGGCACTTTGGAGAAGAGCTTGACTCCCTCTTTTTGGGGGCAGCCCCTGAGATATTGGAAGACTGCTATCCTGTCCCCCCTCGTCCTTCTCTTCATTAAACTAGACATACCCAATTCCAGCAACCGTTCCTTATATGTTTTAGCCTCCAGTCCCCTAATCATCTTTGTTGCTCTTCTCTGTACTCTTTCTAGAGTCTCAGCATCTTTTTTACATCGTGGTGACCAAAACTGGATGCAGTATTCCAAGTGTGGCCTTATCAAGGCATTGTAAAGTGGTATTAACTCTTCACGTGATCTTGATTCTATCCCTCTGTTAATACAGCCTTAGGACTGTGTTGGCTTTTTTGGCAGCTGCAGCAGACTGCTGGCTCATATTTAAGTGATTTGCTTAACAGCTATGGTGATTCACTTAACAACTGCCCTAAAGATTGTCCTAAAATTGGGTCTGACGTGACTTACGACTGCAATGACCTATGACAGAAATTCTGGCTCCAGTTGTGGTTATAAATCGAGGACTACCTGTACTGTGAAATGGTTATTTTTTTCCCCTATTCTTTGCTTATGTGCTATTGTCGTTCAAAGGCCTCTGTGCTAATACAGTACATAACTCTATTATGCTGTTATATTTAATTAAGAAAGGATGATAGATTTTTGAACTGGCACCTGGAATTCAAGTACTGGCTAGAAGTGCGTAATTTTGTATTTTATTTTTTTTAACAAAAATATACAAACTAATAAAAGGAAGGTTTTATTAGTAGCAGTAACTGCATCTCCATTACGTGATCCTTAAACCTGAAACGAAAGCTAACAACGATGATTAACATGCTCCTGGCTTGGTTTTAGTTACAATGCCTTTGGCTTGGGTTTAGGAAAACACAGTATTTAACTAGGGAGTTAATGACATAGTAACAAAGTGACTAGCAGATGTAAACCAAAACATAGAAAATTGACTCTCAAGAGAAAGATCTAGTAGTCCACCAAGTCTGCCCTTTGAGTTCTTTTATTTATTTTTTAAAAAAATTGTCAGATGATGGACATGTGTTTATCCCAAGCGTGTTTAAACTCAGTTACTACCTCTGCTGGAATTTGGTTCCAAGCTTCCACTCTTCTTTCTGTGAAGGTTACGCCCCACGTTCTTGATTTTTGCTTAATAGTATAGTAAGCATTTGTTTAATAGTATAGTACAGGGGTCAGAGTCTTTCATCCCTCTGCTGCAGTTCCCTGTCGCTCAAAATATGCGTCACAGCCGCCAGTATGTGACACCTGCCGGCACGAGATTTATTGTGCTTTTTGACCCCTGGTAGGCCAACCATGGATAAATCCAAGAAAAGAAAAGTTTCAGAAGAAAACAGAACGTTTAATGGTACGTGAGCAGATTCATTTGCTTTCACTACTGACGAGACTGGTTTCCCAGTATGCTTAATGTGTGGGGAGAAATTGGCAAAATCAAAAAGTCTAGTGTTGCAAGACATTTCCAGAATAAACACAGTTATCTTCATTTTAGATGTCAAAAGGGTTTTATGGCTCTCAGCGTTTTCTTTTCGGTGGCAAACAGGTCCAAGGGGCTCTTTGAGTGTTTAAGGTTGCCGACCCTGGTTTAGTAAGTATAATAATAATAATAATAATAATAATAATAATAATAATAATAATAATAATAATAATAATAGTAGTAGTAGTAGTAGTAGTAGTAGTAATAATAATAATAATAATAATAATAATAATAATAATAATAATAATAAATAAAGTTGGAAGGGACCTTGGAGGTCATCTAGTCCAGGCAGGAATCCCTATACCATTCCAGACAAATGGCTGTCCATTCTCTTCTTAAAAACGTCCAGTGTTGGAGCATTCACCGCTTCTGGAGGCAGGTTGTTCCACTGGTTATTTGTTCTAACTGTCAGGAAATTCCTCCTTAGTTCTAGGTTGCTTCTCTCCTTGGTTAGTTTCCATCTGTTGCTTCTTGTCCTGCCTTCAGGCACTTTGGAGAATAGCTTGTCTTCCTCTTCTTTGTGGCAGCCCATGAAGTTTGGAAGACTGCTATCATGTCCCCCCTCATCCTTCTCTCCATTAGACTAGACATACCTAATTCCAGCAACTGTTTCTTATATGTTTTATCCTCCAGACCTCTAATCATCTTTGTTGCTCTTCTCTGCACTCTTTCTAGAGTCTCAACATTTTTTTTTACATCATGGTGACCAAAACTGGATGCAGATTCCAAGTGTGGCCTTACCAAGGCATTGTAAAGTGATATTAACCCTTCACGTGAACTTGATTCTATCCCTCTGTTAATGCAACCTAGCACTGTGTTGGCTTTTTTGACAGTTGCAGCACAAGGCTGGCTCATATCTAAGTGATTGTCCACTAGGACTCTGAGGTGATAAAGTATTAAGGAACTTAAATGAGCCTTGTTGGGCGCAGAGTCAAGGACTGAAGGAGAACCGAAGATCCCTGGCTTTGGATTTGCATCATTCAAACTTTCCTGAATGTAATATGGTTAATTTAACATTATAGCTGCATTTGATCGTGAATTGTCTAAAATAAATGGTCATTCTGTGTGGGTTTTAAAGTTGCTCTGTGGAGCTTAGACACATTTTCTTACCACTTTCGTAATGGTTTTCTGGAAGTATGGTGTTCAATAGTGGCAATGTTAACCTTACACATAGCTTAGTAAGTTCATATCGGGAATATTTACTTTCCTAGAATAGCAGACACCGAGTTATTAATATTTGCAAAATTTATTCTACTACAGTCTAGCCAGTAACTCTTTGAGTTTTTAATTTTTATTTCCCATTGCAAAATTTGCTTAGAAGTTATAGTGCAAGTTAATTTGAACAGAGAACCTGGCTATATAGTAAGAAAACATGAATAAAAAAGTAAAAAGAGAAAGGTGACATATTTCTTCAAGTTGCTTATTACATTATTAGGATTTATGGTGCCAATACTTAAATGTAATAGTCCATTTTATTGCTTATAAGCAACATTTTTTTAAAATGCTGTCCTAACATCAATGAAATCATTAAACTAACTTACAAGGTGGGGAAGCAAGAGTTTCTGGTTTGTTTAAATTTAGACCTTGTTGAGACTGATAGATTGTATAAAGCAAAACATTTTCAAATCCTAGTCTGATTAAGTTAAGAAAGCAACTTGTCAGACGTTCAGCTCTGGATGTAATAAGGATTACAGTTTAGAATTCAGAATTATTTATTGGCCAAGTGTGTTTTGCTAATCTTGCTGGTAGGAATAATTAAAGCAGCAGTTGATTAGCTTTTCATTTTTAGGCTATTTGCTTATAAACCAAAAACCTGCATTAAGATATTACAGTAGTAGTTGTAAGATCTCATTAAAGTTAGATGACATTTAAATTGGATGTACATTGGCAAAAACGAGGGGCACACATCAGTACACTGGAAGAAAAAAAAATTCCTGGGTTTATTTAAAAAAAAAAAATTCAGGCAAATGCTTCCCTAGAACAGGTTGGTTAATTATCCCTGATGTCTCTGAAAAAAGTTACTGATACCTGTTGCTGATCCTAATGATGCTGATAATAATAATAATAATAATAATAATAATAATAATAATAATAATAATAATAATATTGTTGGAAAGGACCTTGGAGGTCATCGAGTCCAACCCCCTGCTCAGGCAGGAAATCCTACATCATTTCGGACAAATGGCTGTCCAGTCTCTTCTTAAAAACTTCCAGTGTTGGAGCATTCACCGCTTCTGGAGGCAGGTTGTTCCACTGGTTAATTGTTCTCACTGTCAGGAAGTTTCTCCTTAGTTCTAGGTTGCTTCTCTCCTTGGTTAGTTTCCATCCGTTGCTTCTTGTCCTGCCTTCAGGTGCTTTGGAGAATAGCTTGACTCCCTCTTCTTTATGGCAGCTCCTGAGATACTGGGACACGGCCATCATGTCACCCCTTGTCCTTCTCTTCATTAAACTAGACATATCCAATTCCATCAACTTTTCCTTATAAGTTTTAACCTCCAGTCCCCTGATCATCTTTGTTGCTCTTCTCTGCACTCTTTCCAGAGTCTCAGCATCTTTGAGGTTGTATTAATGGATTTTTACTTCCTTCCTTCTTTTAAAATCACTGTGGTTATCCTTTACTGATTCTCCACAATCCACAGATTCTGTTATATACATCAGTGGTCTCCAACCCCTGGGCTGCAGTCCACTACTGGGCCGCAGCCCATTCGGAACCGGGCTGCGTAAGCGTCAGATGTGTGTGCTCATGTGCGAAGCTCCATTAAAAATATAGGCCAGTGGTGGCGAACCTATGGCACACGTGCCAGAGGCGGCACTCAGAGCCCTCTCTGTGGGCACACGGGCCATGCCCCGGAAATGGCAACCGTCCCTCTTCAACCAGCCGCCCGCTAACTCACCGAGGTCCCACGTGGCCGGATGCATCCCAGCACCCATGCGCTCGCTGGCCTCTGTGTGCGAGGGCCGATGGTGTCAGGCAGCAGCCACCCCAGCCCCTGGCTCACCTTGCCCTGTGACAATGGCACCCCCGCTCAGCCTCGCTTCACCCTGCAGGACAAGCCTCCTGCCCACCGCCCTACCTGCCAGAGACCCCCTGGATCTCTCCCAACCCTGCCCGGCCCCCACAGGCGTCCCTCCCCACAAGCAACATCGAGGTGATCATGCCCACCTTGGCCACACCCACCCAGTCTGCCATGAGCACCATGGCCACGCCCACCCAGTGGGCCACGCCCACCTGGCACCGGGCAATAAATAAGTGGGTTTTGGGTTGCAGTTTGGGCACTCGGTCTCTAAAAGGTTCGCCATCACTGATATAGGCCTATAAAATCAAGGCTGCACAAATCCATACAACCACTAGATGGCGCAAAAAGATATTTGCCGCTCCTGAATGATTGGCTGGCTTTTTTGCCATCTTGCTAAATATTAGGCCTACCATAATCAAGATCGGATCAGCACTTTTTAGGAAGATAAATAGGTTTGTGGTTAAAAAGAAAGAATGTTTGTAGATCGTTTGACTCTGTAGAGTCAAAATAGTGAATTAAAAAAGATAGGAGCGCAGAGAGAAGGTCAGTGAAAAATAAGTTATGCTGAAGTGCAACTTCTTCTTCTTCTTCTTCTTGTGCGGATGTTGGCGATCATGTTGGTGATCCTGTTTTTATCAGCAGCCGCACGAAAAAGTGCTGTTGAGTTTTGTCCAAACCAAAGTGCAACAGAAAGTTAGAAAAAATATGCACATGTTTCACTTTGTCATAGATCCAGGAAGGCTTTTGACAAGGTTCTGTTTTTAAGGAAGATCAGTAGTAACCTTTGGTGATAGATGGTGACTGTATAGCTCTGATCTGTCATGCCATTGAGTGTTTTGCAGCATGTGGCATGTTTATAGTGGTGCATAGTCTGTGGGCTGTATTAAAATGTGGGATAGACAGCATCACCCCCAGATGGATGTCTAACTGGCTGACAAACCGTATTCAACGTGTACTCCTTAGTGGAACTAGGTCTACATGGAAGGAAGTAAACTGGGGTACCCCAAGAACTGTTTTAAGCTCAGTACTCTTCAACATCTTCAGATCTCGCCATATTGCAACACTATAAGTTGCTTTCATATTGGAGGAAAGACAGTGGATACAAATAAAAATAATTAAAAGTGAACATATTGATATGTAATATTAACAGAACAATTGGATTGTTGGCATAACTCTTCAATGAATTCATTTGAGAACACTCATCCTAGGTTGTTTTTTTTTTTTTTTGCAAGTGCAGGGTCTGCTTTTTTAAAATCAACGGAGTGTTGGTCCATTGGTTGCGACAGGAATTGATCAGTCGGCTTGTAGGCAAGACTAGAACTCACAGTCTCCTGGTTTTTAGCTTGGTGCCTTAACCCCTGGACCAAACTGTCTCTCTGTATTAATTTTGAGAAAAAAATAAAATAGAATTACTGTGAATCTAATTATATAAGCAACAACAAAGGATAAATGAGTTGTTTCAGCCCCAATCTAGGAGCGTTTTGCAGGCTCAAGTCGCTACTGCGATGAACTATTTCTGTAAATTTAGATTTTTGCCGACAAAGAGTTAAAGGGAGACTAGTATAGCTATACTAGTCTCCCTTTAACTCTTTGTTAGCAAAAATCTAAATAAATATATGTTTGTGTGTGTGTGTTTGTGTTTGTGTGTGTGTGCATTACTTTTAATTTAATTGTATTGATGTTTGGACTTCAGTTAATTTGTAGAAAGATGGAGTATATACTTTTAAAAGGCACTGTTCTTCCCATTCTCTGGTTAAAATAACCTTTGTAGGATTCTTGCAACCTTCCAATATCAGACAGATTGGCAAAAACAGCCATCCTACCATTTCAGGTGTGAATTGGTGCTAGCATGTAACTGGTTACAGCCACCAGTCACCATTTAATTGATTTTAATACATTAAGTAATAAGGCATTCTGGCTTGTACAAAACGCTTAATTTGTTACGGAGGTTAAGTGTGAAATTGAGATTCCTGGTTGTGGGAAACACCAAATGTCAACTTACAGGTAACAGAATGTGTGTACCAAACATAAAATAGTGTGTAATATCTGCTTAAATATCAAAGATACCAGCCCAGGGCATATGTCACTACCAAAAGCTGGCCTATGCCTTGGGCTAATGTGCACTCAGCTTCTCTTACCAACTGCAGTTTCTTTTTTTCATTTTT
>NW_015387916.1:70071-75071 GCF_001527695.2 Protobothrops mucrosquamatus | reverse complement strand
GAGCTGCAGGGCTGTCAGGGCTCAGTGGAAGTGCCAAGATCAGCGCCAGGCTCCAGCTGGAGCTCGGCGCTGATCCTGACGCTTCTGCTGAGCCCAGAAGAAGCGACAATCAGCTGGAATGTTGCAGCCTCTCCAGGGTCTTGTGATTTACATTCAGATGCGTGGCAACTGATTCATATTTATGACAGTCACAGTGTCCCAGGGTCATGTGAAGTGACCAAAACCTGCTGCAACCACTCAGTAGACAGGGGGGAATAAAAACCAAACACCCCCCCACCCCACCCCCGCTGCTAATCCTCAACAGAAACGCTCACAACAATGAAAACCTCGGACAGGAGGAAGAGCACGGCCGGGTGGGCAGGCAGGTGTCTTGCTCGGCTGTGGCTTGGGGGGCACTTTTTTCAGTGCCATTGTAACTTCGAACAGTCACTAAGCGAACTGTTGTAAGTCGAGGACTACCTGTTACTTTATCACTTTTTTCCTTTTTTTTCTTTTGGGTCATCAAGTTTTTGACCCCTTGCTAGGCGACTGGTGGTCCTCGGATGTTGCCATATCCTAAAAGTGGTACAATGGGTGAAAAGGTTGAAAAGCCGTGGTGTAGATAACTCTGCCAATAGAGAAGTGATGGCAAACTTTGGGCTCGCCCTATCAAAAATGGAGAAAATATCTAACTTGACTCGGCTGGCACGTATCGTACCACCCACCCCGAACAAAAGTGAAACAATTCTTTATCTCTCCCCCAACGATATAAAAAAAGATGTTGAGACTCTGGAAAAAGGACAGAGAAGAGCAACAAGAATGGTTAGGGGGCTGGAGGCTAAAACATATGAAGAACCGCATATGTCTAGTCCAGGGGTAGGCAACCTCGGCTCTTTTATGACTCATGGACTATGCTGACTCAGGAATTCTGGGAGTTGAAGTCCATGAGTCATAAAAGAGCCGAGGTTGCCTACCCCTGGACTAGTCTAATCAAAAGAAGGACCAGGAGAGACGTGATCGCAGTGTTCCAATATTTGAGGGGCTCCTACATAGACGAGGGGGTCCAATTATTTTCCAGAGCACCAGAAGGCAAGACGAGAAACAATGGATGGAAACTAATCAAGGAGAGACGCAGCCTGGAATTAAGGGGAAACGTCCGAACAGTGAGGACAATTAACCAGTGGAACAGCTGGCCTTCGGACGTTGTGGGCGCTCCATCACTGGAGGCTTTTAAGAAGAGACTGGACAGCCACTTGTCTGAAAGGGTATAGGGTCTCCTGCTTGAGCAGGGGGTTGGACTAGAAGATCTCCAAGGTCCCTTCCAGCTCTATTATCCTATGTTCTATTTCTAACTAGGCCACTTTGAACAAGTCCGGGAGTTGATGTCCACTTGTCTTAAAAGTTGTCAAGGTTGGACCCCCTGTCTTGAACTTTCTTAGTAAAGCAGCAATTCCCCTCTCCTTCGATTAGCCTTCAATGCATGCCAGTCATGGAACTTGTATCCCCCAGCTTTGGGCTCTATACCAGTGGTTCTCAACCTGTGGGTCGGGACCCCATTTGGGGTCGATCGACCATTTCACGGGGGTCGCCAAGCAAGGCTGTCCGCCATTTTTTTTGTCCATTTTTTTTGTCCATTTTTTCCCCCTTTTCCGGCGGGTGCCTTACCTCCCTTGGGCTGGGCCAGCTGGTGGTCGGCCTGCTCCGTCTCTGCCGCTTGCCAGCTATGCCTCGGCCGGCGCAGGGGGCGGAACCACGCATGCGCGGTGCTCCTGGGCAGGGAAAGTCCTCGACTTACGACCGGTTGGGTAGTCCTCGACTTATGACCGGTTTAGTCCTCGACTTACAACCGGTTTAGTCCTCGACTTACAACCGGTTTAGTCCTCGACTTACGACCGCTTGGGGTTGTGGCATTAAAAAGGTTGAGAACCACTGGTCTATACGGTAGCTAAAATTGGCTACAATTTTCTAATTATCTATAACGACAGCACACGAAGCGAGGAAGCAAAGGTAGACTTCAAATGCTTTTAGGTTTAGGACTAAAACAAAATAAAGGCAGTTCGTTATATTTCAACAAATGCATTTAACTCCAGATACGATTTATGGAAACAGTTGATAAGAGGCAAAATGCTACATTTCAGTCAGGTTAGATTTTACTCTATCTCCTCTTAATGCTTGAAATAGTGCAAATGAGAGCAGTTAAGATTTGACCCAGATTATGCCTTTGTAGTAATGATAATCACCTTTCATTCCTCAGGATACTCTGGGTATTTTGGTTACTATTTTCACATTTCCTGAAAGCTGCCATACGTGATCCTGGACAATCCTATGTAGGCTGTTAAGCTGCTCTATTACTTTGGTCTTTAGCTTTTTGGCAGGGTAATTGCAACATAGCCAGCTAGCCCTTAACTGCGGTCAAGGTGACTGAGAACAGTGACAGAAGCATTGAGGATCTTGGACCTTTATTATCTTTTCCTTTGCTTGATCTTAAGTGTTCACAGAAATGCTCATGAGAAGCGGGGAAGGGGGGACCCAGTTCCCGTATACCTTCAAAGATAATTTATTTCGTCACCAAGGAAAATAATACTTTTATTATTTTGAAGGTCTATTTCTCTACTCCGCTGCAGCTTATCTTTTTAAAAATCATTACAAAACCAAGGCAGCGTTGCCTTCAATATGGAGGAGAGAAGACCAGTGGTCTCTCAATCAGTTATTAAGCAGTGCAGAAGTACACAGAGGCGTCTTCAAAAATCTTTTTGAGTTAGACTCCTGACCCACCAGAGGTTATCAGAGCAACCGGTCTGTCGTCATTCAGTTCTTTGATGGTGGGTTTCTTTGGCACTGGGATGATAGTAGAGCATTTGAAGTAAGAAGGAACATAGCACACCTCTAGTGATTTTATTAAAGATTCGGGTGAAGAGGGGGGGGCACAGGTTTTCAAGCAAGGAGGAGTTATCTTGTCTGGGCCTGGTGCTTTTCCATACTTTTGTCTGTGAAATAGACCTTGTACATCATTTTCTGGGATCACCAGAGGGGGGGGGGACCCAAGGGGATGGGGTCAGTTGTAGGAGGTATGGCTGCTGTTGGTGGATCTGAGATGGGGATGGTGGAGATAGGTGACAATGGTTTCCTCTCAAACTTACAGTAAAACATATTCAGGTCGTCTGCCAGTTGTCGATTTCCTTCAGCACGGAGAGAAGTGTCACATCTTACGATTTATGATGAAGTGTTGTATTTCACAATTTATGATGAATGTATTTTCATGTTGTATATGATCATGATGATCACTATTACTTGTATGTACACTGGGAGCTTATGCACCGGAAACAAATTCCTTGTATGTCCAACCACTTGGCCAATATTCTATTCTATTCTATTCTATTCTATTCTATTCTATTCTATTCTATTCTATTCTATTCTATTCTATTCCACTCCACTCCACTCCACTCCTCTCCACTCTATTCCTTATTCTATTCCTTATTCTGTTCTATTCTATTCTGTTCTGTTCTATTCCTTATTCTATTCTATTCCTTATTCTACTCTATTCCTTATTCTGCTCTATTCTGCTCTATTTACTCTATTCTACTCTACTCTGCTCTACTCTACTCCACTCCACTCCACTCCACTCCACTCTATTCCTTATTCTATTCCTTATTCTATTCTATTCTATTCTATTCTATTCTATTCTATTCTATTCTATTCTATTCTATTCTATTCTATTCTATTCTATTCCTTATTCTATTTTATTCCTTATTCAACTCTATTCTACTCTATTCTACTCTCCTGTACTGTACTGTACTGTACTGTACTGTACTGTACTGTAGTGTACTCTACTCTACTCTACTCTACTCTACTCTACTCTACTCTACTCTATTCTATTCTGCCTGATGCTACCTTTTCCTCCCTGAATGTTCACATTTTATAAACATTTGGGTTTTTTAAAAAAATCCAGCAACTTATTATCCAGCCTGTCCATTTTCTTCTTAACTTTCAGTCAGATGAAGCCCCTTTCCTGAAATTCCCTCATGGAGAAGAACGGAAATGTCTCTCTTGAACTGCGCTTAAGGCAGGGGTCTTCAAACTTGGCCCTTTTATGACTCGTGGACTTCAATTCCCAGAATTCCCCAGCCAGCATGCCTGGCTGAGGAATTCTGGGAGTTGAAGTCCACAAAAGTCAGAAAAGGGCCAAGTTTGAAGACCCCTGGCTTAAGGCATTACGTAAAGTCGATGAAGGTTACATCAATATAGTGACAGTTAAAGCAGTATTCATTAGGCTCCTGCCACCTTGCAGTCCTCCCACTCTTTGTGCCTTTTCTTCAAGGTTTTCATCTATATTCTCCACCGTTGCATTTTGAAATTACTTTGGAAACTGCTAGCAGGGAACCTCAGTGGTCAATACGACACTATTATCCCGTGGAACTGTTATCCCAGCCCCTGTTAGCTTTAAGTTCCATGTAAAACCAGAGAGATACTATAGGGCAGTGGTTCTCAACCTTTTTAATGCTGCGACCCCAACCGGTCGTAAGTCAAGGACTAAACCGGTCGTAAGTCGAGGACTAAACCGGTCGTAAGTTGAGGACTAAACCGGTCGTAAGTCGAGGACTACCCAACTGGTCATAAGTCGAGGACTTTCCCTGCCCGGGAGCGCCGTGCATCCGTGGTTCCGCCCCCTGCGCCGGCCGAGGCGTAGCTGGCAAGCGGCAGAGACGGAGCAGGCCGACCACCAGCTGGCCCAGCCCAAGGGAGGTAAGGCACCTGCCGGAAAAGGGGGAAAAAATGGCGGACAAAACAAATGGCGGACAAAAAAAATGGCAGACAGCCTTGCTTGGTGACCCCCATGAAATGGTCGATCGACCCCAAATGGGGTCCCGACCCACAGGTTGAGAACCACTGCTATAGGGAATGTCAGCCTACTACATGGATCCTCTAAACTCCTTTTGTGCTACTAAATTTTCACTAGAGTTAACATCTCTCTCTCTCTCTCTCTCTCTCTCTCTCTCTCTCTCTCTCTCTCTCTCTCTCTC
>NW_015387916.1:66990-70041 GCF_001527695.2 Protobothrops mucrosquamatus | reverse complement strand
TCTCTCTCTCTCTCTCTCTCTCTCTCTCTCTCTCTCTCTCTCTCTCTCTCTCTCTCTCTCTCTCTCTCTCTCCTCTTCTCTTCTCTTCTCTTCTCTTCTCTTTTAAAGTAAAGGATAATCTCCTCTCCCCAACTGCAAGAATTAAAGTAGCATGCCATCTGCTAGCCATTATATGATGGTCTCTGACCACTGGAGCTTTTAACTGCTGACATTGATTTTAGAAGTGGGAACTGCACAGCTGCTGCCGGCATTAGACGTACCTTTAAACTTACCCCATTTAGAATGGCTTTTAAAGTAAAGAAAATGTACTTATTCATTTGGTTTGACTTACTGTTAAAAACCAGACATGCATCTTTTATGTGTGATCATCTTGAAGCAGGCCCAGACTATATTCAATAAAACCACTGTTTTGTTAAATATGCAAGTAAGCTGAGCAAGGTTAGGTTAACTTAGCAAGATGTATTTGAATAGTAACTTCTACTTTGATTTTTTTCCTCCCTCAACCTTCTTACTAAGGCGAGAATCCCTGATCACTAGAATGTTTTGTTTTTTGAGAACCCGGCCATTAAAATTTGTGCCTCACGGTCCTAATAATGTCTGACTTTGGAAATTGTTGTGCAATAATGAAGCATAAATTTCAACGCGGAGCATGATGAGATTTACTGATTAATTTAAAAACTTGGCATTATTTGTTTAGCCATAGAAACTAATCTTTGGAAATATTGATTTATCATCGAATAGAACAGTATGTTTCAATTAAGACGGCTCTGGAGATTTGTGAGACTGAGAAGTGTGCTTTGTTTTTCCTCCCCATTTCAGAATATGACAGATACCTAGCATCTAGCAAAACTATGGCAGCAGCTTATCTAGACCCAAACTTGAATCATACGCCAAGCTCAAGCACAAAAACGCACCTCAGTTCCGGGGTGGAACGTTCTCCGGGGACAATGGAACGGGTCCTGAAAGTTTTTCATTATTTTGAAAGCAACAGTGAACCGACAACGTGGGCCAGTATTATCCGACATGGAGATGCCACAGATGTTTGGGTGAGTTGATTTCATGTTTTTAAAATGTTTAGAGCTTCTGAGGTGGAAGCCCTTCTTATAAGGTGAGCCAAGTAGCTTATTGGCTGTGTTGAAGGAACAGTCTTCATCATGGTTCAGTCCAAGCCGGGAATAAACAACATGGCGAATGCTTTAGGAAGAAGGTTGCAGTTTATTGAAGAGGAGAGCCAGACAGGAAGATGGCTCTGGAAGAAAAAAGGGAGTGAGCACATGTAGGGAGTGGGTTTTTATACCCTCTGGAGCCTTTTGTTTGGAGTTGTTCCTGTGGCATGAATTTTGACCTGAGTCTGAGTGTGCCTTTCTGGTATTCTGATGGTGGTGGGTTAATCCTATTATGTCCCAAGGGTCATATCTTGCTTCCCTGGGGCTGTGGCTCATGACTCTTAGATTTTTGGTGTTAATTCTAGGGATCTTTCTTCCTAATCCCAGTTTCCTGACTCCAGCCTTTCTGACAAGATTATCATCTGCATTTTGCAAACTTGGTTTCTGTTTGGGACAGAGAGACTTGGGGGGGGGGGGGTTGGTTTCTGCCTTTAAAATCCTTTAGGGAAATATATTCTGCCTTTTAAATATTTCCAAAAATATTTCTTTCTCTGGGGTGTGTGTGACTTCCCACAGCTGTGTAACACCGATGTTCCATGCTCTAGTTGTTTTTTCTTCTGTATGGACTCTTAGCCTTGAGGGGTGTGGGAGCCTTAAAATTTGCCAAGGTTGGACACCCCTGCTCTGGAGGCTTCTTTACGTTTAGAGGTCTCATGCTAGAAGCCTCAAGATCTCTCCCCTTGGGGTGGGGGTGGGGACTTATATTTTAACAGATGCTGTCATGGCTACCAAAGAGGTTTGAGCATATGGAGTCTAGCTATACAGTAGTTATCAATTTACAGCCGGATACTTAACTACCATTTGAAGTTACGGATTCCCCATCCCCCAAGTCTTCTTTACGATCCATTTTCAAAGTTATGGTGGCTGTGTGTGTGTGCATGTACACAAATGCTGATGTTTATGGCTAATGTTTCTTTATTATGAAATAATCTTATTTGGACACAATTTACGCAAAGCTTTTATTCTGTTACAGAATAAAAGCTTTTTATATCAAAACTAGCTGTACCCGGCCATGCGTTGCTGTGGCTCAGTCTGGAAAAAACGTGTGTTGCTTTTACATCCAACAGATGGCGCTGTTTTTCAAAAAAAAGCATGTTTTTACCTGTCACAGGTGTGACATCTCTATAATATAGGTATATAAAAACACGCACGTATTCGAATGCAACGTTGTGTCAAAATTTCAAAGCAATCGGTGAAGACCTTTCGGAGATTTGAGATTTTGAACAAACGAACATTTACATTTTTATTTAAATAGATATGCATTTGAAAAGTACTCAGAAAATCTATTAAAAAAAACACATTTTCTATCAAGCTAAACAGTTTATGTTTTTTTCCCCTTCCCACCTTTAGGGCATAATTCAGAAGATCGTGGACTGTCACAAAGTAAAAAATGTCGCCTGTTTCGGTTTACGGCTTAGTCACCTACAGTCCGAGGAAGTTCACTGGCTGCATCCAGATATGGGGGTCTCCAACGTGAGAGAGAAATTCGAAGTAGGACATGCACCAGAGGAATGGAAGTAAGATTCATTTCCGTCTTACTTATAAGTGCAAAAGGGTGGGTGGAATTGCCTGAACGTATAAACTGCATCGCGGCCTGTCTACGTGCTTGAAATAACCACAATGAAGTTTATGAAGAGACGGTTTTCTTCTTGCTCCTTAAGAATAGAGATGGTGTGAAATTGGATGTTTAATTTAATTTAATTTAATAATTTAATTTATATACCGCCCTTCTCCCGTAGGACTCAGGGCGGTGCACAGCATATTAAAACAGACAAACAAAATACATCAAAGAACAAAAAACCCCCATAAAACCAAATTAAAAGCCAAATATTAGAAGCTGTGTGTCAATTAAAATTTTCTTAAAATCATCCCTACCTAAAATCCT
>NW_015387916.1:61955-66742 GCF_001527695.2 Protobothrops mucrosquamatus | reverse complement strand
GCTCTGTGGGAGCGTTTGGGTGAAAGTGTGTGCTGTCCTGCTCTCTCACACACACGCAATAGTGGTTTAGTGCAGGGCTTTTCAACCTTTTCACCCATTGTACCACTTTTAGGATATGGCAACATCCGAGTACCACCAGTCGCCTAGCAAGGTGTCAAAAACTTGACCCCCCCCCAAAAGGAAAAAAGTGATAAAAGTACAGGTAGTCCTCGACTTACAACAATTCACTTAGTGACTGTTCAAAGTTACAATGGCACTGAAAAAAGTATATCAGAAAAATTCTAGGGGTGCAGGGTATAGAAAAGGCTGAGAGCCACTGTCCTAACGAAACGAGATGGTTCATCAAATAATCTGGACTTATGACATGGAAGGCTTTAAAGATCATAACCAACACCTTAAACCAGGGATTTTCAACCTTTTCACCCATTGTACCACTTCTAGGATATGGCAACATCCGAGTACCACCAGTCGCCTAGCAAGGTGTCAAAAACTTGACCAAAAAAAGAGGGGTAAAGTGATAAAGTACAGGTAGTCCTCGACTTACAACAGTTCGCTTAGTGACTGTTCGAAGTTACAATGCACTGAAAAAAGTGCCCCCCAAGCCACAGCCAAGCAAGACCCCTGCCTGCCTGCCGCACTCTTCCTCCTGTCCGAGGTTTTCATTGTTGTGAGCATTTCTGTTGAGGATTGGCAGTGGGGGTGGGGTGGGGGTTTTTTGTTTTTATTCCCCCCGTCTGCTGGGTGGTTGCAGCAGGTTTTGGTCACTTCACATGACCCTGGGACACTGTGACCGCCATAAATATGACTCAGTTGCCAAGCATCTGAATGTAAATCACAAGACCCTGGAGATGCGGCAACATTCCAGCTGATCGGCGCTTCTTCTGGGCTCAGCAGAAGCGTCAGGATCAGCACCGAGCTCCAGCTGGAGCCTGGTGCTGATCCTGGCACTTCCACTGAGTTCTGATAGCCCCGAAGAAGTGCTGATCCTGGCGCTTCCGCTGAGCCCTGACAGCCCTGCATCTCCAGCTGTCTCTCGCTCAGGCTTGTGCGGTGCTACCACCGGTTCAGTTCATTCCCCTCCCCCGCTACCACTTTTCTAGGATGGTCGCGTACCACCTGCCAGGTGCCAATGTACCACAGGTGGTCCCCGTACCACTGGTTGAAAAGCCCTGGTTTAGTGGGTTCATTAATATTCCCCAGCCATTCCCTTCACCAAAACCGCAGAACTGTCCCAATTAAGTTCAGCCAAAAGCAAACCAATGCTAGTCCACAGCTCAACGGCCAACGAGTCCACAAGGCACTTGAAAGTTTCCCAAACGAGGTAAACCCACCAGGCAAAATTAAATCTACGACACGAGAGGGTTCACGGGGCCAGGAAAGTCCAGATTTCACAAGGCACGATCCAGGTCAAGGCACGGTGTCGATCCAAAGCAAGGCAGGAATCACAGCTACCAAGAAAGACGCAGCTAGGAAATGAATACATCGTTCCCAGCATCGTCTCCATTTGTCCGCTGTGCTAAAGAGGCTGCTTCTGGTGCAGCCCATCAAGAAGGGCGAGGCTGCCTCCTCTCAAGTAATCGGGCTGACCTCCTCTGCGCCTGCCTTTTCTCTGTCCTACCTGTTCTTGAATCAGGTGCAGAAGGCAGTTCCTCTTCCTTGTCACTGACAGGCTGCAGTTGTGTGTTTTCCCCAGCTGAAGCCTCAGGGCTGCCCTGCTGCAGCTGTGCTTCAGCCAAAACCCCCTCAGATGGCTGCTCAGAGCCATTGACCAACTCCCCTCCAGATGTGCCTAGAACTGTTTCTTCTTCCTCCAAGCTGACATCCGGAGAGGTATCTGGGGAAGCGTTTGGGGCAGGCATCCCAAAGTGCAGAAAGGGGGAATCTGTTTTTAGATGTCTGAGATGACCAGGCTGAGCCCGAGGGCGGGGTCAAACACATCAGCAGTTGGGAGTCACTGCACCTCCAAAAGAAACCTTATGTCATGTGTCTGATTAACGAAACACTTAAAAGGACTTTCAGGCATATTTTTTCCTAAAAGCATTTATTAAGGTTACAGAGACGTCAGTACAGCATGGTGGAAATGCTTAGATCTGGCTTCTTTTCTGTTACACATATACATTCTAAGCATTTTCCCCTCCCTTATTTTGGGGTCATGGTTCACATCTTCCAATTAACTTGGAAGATGTGATTTACTTCCGGTTTCTTTTTCCGGGGCTATCCTTATTCTCCTCCCTTTTTCCCTGTTGCCTGGTTTAACTATAAAAATACCAGACAGTTCTGCATATTGTCAAAGCAAGAATATACAGTATTTGCAGCATTGACACCTTAGTCCAGCTCCCCCTCCCCCAAGCCCATTGACTCTTACGTGGCGCCAATTTGCTTTGACCACTACTGGATCAGATTCTTGTGTATGGGATAAACTCGTAGTGCTTTTGAACGCTATCCTGGTTCCTGGTTTCTCGCGCCTAACAGGTTAGGGTAAAAAAATAAAGTAAAATAGGAGTGTGATAAATGCAAACAGTAAAAGGATGGGAGACTGGCTGGCAGTCTCAGTTAATGCAAAGTTGTGATAGAAAGCCTGTCCCCAAATGGCTTATCTGCTGTTCCAGCAGTTTGACACCAGGAAAAAATGGGCCTGCTTATCTGCTCTGCATTAATCCTTGCCGACAAGGCAAAGAGGAACGGTTTCTAATACGTGGAAGTCCATGAGTGGAATGAAGAGTGGTGGAAGGAATAAGACGAAGAGAGAAATCAGGCGGGGAAGCAAATAAGACTGCGTAATTGTCTTCTCTAAGCCCATCCAAACACCCGGGCTTCTTGGATGTCTTAAGCCGTTGTAATGTGTTTCTAACTTTTTTTAATGGGATCATGCGTGCCATCTTGTGGATTGTCTTCCGGAATAGAGCACGTACGCACTTTTAAGCTTAATGCGGTGACTTATTTATTCAGAGATTATGTACTTTACAAGCAGCATGATCCCAGTACGTGGCCCACATGTTCTGGCTTTGCCTGTCTTTTGAAACAGGGGGTCATAGATTCAGAATAAAAGCCCTCTGAAATAATTCTCTCTATGCTTATCTGGAGAAAAAAAATACCCACCAAATTGCAGGCTCTCCTATAACTTCTTTGAATATCGAATATCTTGAAACGTATTAAATATATCAATATGTCTATTCCGTGGAGGTTTATTTTCTATTTTTTGGGGGGGGGGGAACCATATTTTTTTATTTAAAAAAATAGCTATGAAGTATACAAATATATCATTTCCTCTAAGTCAGTGGTTCTCAACCTTTTTAATGCCGCGACCCCAACCGGTCGTAAGTCGAGGACTAAACCGGTCGTAAGTCGAGGACTAAACCGGTTGTAAGTCGAGGACTAAACTGGTCGTAAGTCGAGGACTACCCAACCGGTCGTAAGTCGAGGACTTTCCCTATCCGGGAGTGCCGCGCATGTGTGGTTCCGCCCCCTGCGCCGGCCGAGGCATAGCTGGCAAGCGGCAGAGACGGAGCAGGCTGACCACCAGCTGGCCCAGCCCAAGGGAGGTAAGGCACCCACTGGAAAAGGGGGGAAAAATGGCGGACAAAAAAAATGGCGGACAAAAAAAATGGCGGACAGCCTTGCTTGGTGACCCCCATGAAATGGTCGATCGACCCCAAATGGGGTCCCGACCCACAGGTTGAGAACCACTGCTCTAAGTATTCAGTGGTGTCCCCAAATCTTAATGCATTATGGATTAAAATCCTGTTATATCTGACGTTCAGGTGATCGGGTCCTACAAAATCCCCTACGAAAGAACTGCCAGTGGTGTTGGCGTTAAATTATTCAGAATGTTTCCAGTGTGTCACTTCATGCTTTATCAGAATTGTGCAGCCTGCCTTGCTGTCTTAAAATGGGGGGATAATGCAGAAGTTGCTGTCAAGTTTGCCTTAATACCGTAAAGCAAGCATTTGGGATCAGATGACGGCGCATGTAAAAGTTTAAATTAGCATTTTTTTAAAAAAAGAATTCTGGAAGAGTGTTTCAATTTAATGCTTTGCTGCATTCTAATAATATATCAGCTGGAATTCTTGTCTAAACTGCTCTAACATTCTTTAAAAAAAGAAGTCTTAAACGCATAAAAAAGAGAGGCTTAATAACGCCAGCAAGAATCAGAAAATATGATGGCTTATTTCTGGTATTTATGAATACTTTTTCAGTTTCTTTTCCTCGGTTAACTGTCTTTTAGTTAACTGAGGAAAAGAAACTGAAAAAGTATTCATAAATTAATAGAAGACAGTTGCAGTGATTTGTGGCGTGTTGGAATGAACACCCGGCTTACATTCACCCATCAAAAATATGGCTAATAATGACTGTTTTCTGATCATATCTAGTTAACATTCCCCTTTTTACATTATAGACTTCTCTTTGGAGAAATGTATAGGTGCCTCCTCTTTGCCTCTGTTGTTTTTCATAATCATATTTAAAATCTCTACTGGTGTTAGCAGAATGTTAATGTGCAAACTTTAGGAAGCACAGCGTACAAAATAGCTTTACAGAGCGATTGATGAAGGTTGTCCAATTCATTAAAGTTTATCAACAACATAGTGGTTAAGGTCCGTTTCTGGAAACCAGGAGACTGAGTTCTAGTCCTACTGTAGGCATGAAAGCCAGCTGGGTGATTTTGGACCAGTCACCAGGAGACTGTGAATTCTAGTGCTGCCTTAGACATGAAAGCTGGCTGGTTGACTTTGGGCCAATCACCAGGAGACGATGAGTTCTAGTGCTGCCTTAGGCATGAAAGCTGGCTG
>NW_015387916.1:38113-61149 GCF_001527695.2 Protobothrops mucrosquamatus | reverse complement strand
CTTTGGACCAATCACCAGGAGACGGTGAGTTCTAGGGCTGCCTTAGGCGTGAAAGCTGGCTGGGTGACTTTGGGCCAGTCACCAGGAGACGGTGAGTTCTAGTTCCACCTTAGGCATGAAAGCCAGCTGGGTGATTTTGGACCAATCACCAGGAGACTGTGAATTCTAGTGCTGCCTTGGGCATGAAAGCCAGCTGGGTAACTTTGGGCCAATCACCAGGAGACGGTGAGTTCTAGTGCTGCCTTAGGCGTGAAAGCCGGCTGGGTGACTTTGGGCCAATCACCAGGAGACGGTGAGTTCTAGTTCCACCTGAGGTGCCAAGCCAGCTGAGTGACTTTGGGCCAGTCGCTTTCCCTCAGCCCTAGGAGGCAGGCAATGGCAGGCCCTCTTTTGAAATCTTTCCAAGACAATTTCAGGGGCCAGTCCAGGGAGTTGCCAAGAGCCAAGACCGTCTCACTAACACACACAGGTGTGCCACATTTCTCATAGGGACATCTTTGTGGCGTTGTTAGCAGGTGTCGTACAAAGGCCTATGCTTTGTCCTAACTCGGTTTGAACAGATAAATCGTCATTCCGGCACCCAGGGTGTCCCCGACAGTTATTTGAAAAGTGAAATTGGCAAGTGATAGACATACACATCCTGACTTAACGGAAGGACAGCTCGGAAGGATAACAAATCATCAATCATGGATGACATGGATTGGGAAAATTACTACTATGGTTCAGAATACAAATATAGGAACCCCGGAGTTCTCTGCTGAAGCTCTCCAGCAGGGGCTAAATAGAAAGAGAAACCGTAGTGTCTGTGATCACAAGTTACTCCTCTCTGGGGGCTGTTCTGTTCTGTTATGTTATGTTAATTTAATTTGTATACCGCCCTTCTCCCAAAGGACTCAGGGCGGTTCACAGCATATTAAAAAACAAATACTATACACAAAATACAAAAAATACAAAATACAAAAATACAGAAATACAAAAAATAAACCCCAATAAAAGCCGAATTAAAAACCAAATATTGCCAGCTGTGTTTCCGATTAAAATTACTTTTAAAATCATCCCTACCTAAAATCNTCCGGAATCATCCGGATCTCGGGGGGTAGTTCATTCCAGAGGGTGGGGGCACCCACAGAGAAGGCCCTCCCCCTGGGGGTCGCCAGCCTACATTGCTTGGCCGACGGCACCCTGAGGAGGCCCGCTCTGTGGGAGCGTACCGGTCTATGGGAGGGAATCTGTGGCAGAAGGCGGTCTCGGAGGTAGCCAGGTCCGATGCGGACCATCTTGACTAGGTTGCGAAGAAAAGCTTTCTCAGTGACTGATCCTTGGAAAAACTTGGAGTGAGCGAATTCCTTCCTTTCGTAGCTTATACCAGAAGAGAAGGCTAATTGCTTTCAGTGGCTCTGTTTTACTGCAATATTTTAATGCCTTGCTGTTATTTTGAACAACCCTTCCATTTACAGTAGCAAGATGTTTCCGATGTGTATGGCAAGTGGTTTGATACTTTCCCCCTGGACCCAACACTATCCTTCCTCCCTGTTACACCCCGTAGGTCTCTTCTTTTGCCTCCTACTTTTTCAGACCTAGTCATAACAGAGGGGATAGAATCAAGATCAGGCGAAGTATTAATACCACTCTACAATGCCTTGGTAAGGCCACACTTGGAATCCTGCATCCAGTTTTGGTCACCATGATGTAAAAAAGTTGTTGAGACAATAGAAAGAGTGCAGAGAAGAGCAACAAAGGGGATTAGGGGACTGGAGGTTAAAACATATAAGGAAAGGTTGATGGAATTGGGTATGTCTAGTTTAATGAAGAGAAGGACGAGGGGGGACAGGATAGCAGCGTTCCAATATCTCAGGGGCTGCCCCAAAGAAGAGGGAGTCAAGCTATTCTCCAAAGCGCCTGAAGGCAGGACAAGGAGCAACAGATGGAAACTAATCAAGGAGAGAAGCAACCTGGAACTAAGGAGAAACTTCCCTGACAGTCAGAACCATTAACCAGTGGAACAACCTGCCTCCAGAAGCGGTGAATGCTCCAACACTGGAAGTTTTTAAGAAGAGACTGGGCAGCCATTTGTCTGAAATGGTATAGGGTTTCCTGCCTGAGCAGGGAGTTGGACTTGATGACCTCCAAGGTCCCTTCCAACTTCATTATTGTTGTTGTTGTTGTTGTTGTTGTTGTTGTTATTATTATTATTATATAATTTATATAGCATTTTTTATTATTTTTATAAATGCTTAAAGTGGCGAATGTATCGAACGCTCCTTCCGGCTCTTATTTTCCCCACAACTACAACTCTGTAAGGTGGGCTGGACTGAAAGGGTGTGACAGACCCAAAGTCACTCAGCTGGCTTTCGTGGCTAAGGTGGAGCTAGAACTCACCGTCTCCTGCTTTCTAGCTCGGTGCCTTAACCGCTAGACCAGGGGTAAGCAACCTTGGCTCTTTTATGACTGGTGGACTTCAACTCCCAGAATTCCTGAGCCAGCCATGCTGAGGGGAAAGGGAGAGGTTTCCAAGCTGAGCCATGCTGGCTCAGGAATTCTGGGAGTTGAAGTCCACGAGTCATCAAAGGAGCCATAGTTCCCCACCCCTGCGTTCGACCAAGTTGGCTCTCACCACTAGGCCAAAGCACTACTGCCTTGCAATAATGAGCGCCCTATAATGAGAGCACCCTACATACCCTGAGATACACACGTCCCCTTGTAAACCAGCATACACAAATAGATGTCTGTGTTGTTGAGCTGTGAAGTAAGGGGGAAAGCAGCTCTATCCTTCTGACCCTTACACGACAACCCCAGATGAGTGAGTTGGGAGCACAAATATGAATCGGCAATCCATGATCATCAGGCTTGCACATGCAAAGCCAAGTCCTGCAAAGATCTCTAACATTCAAAGACAGGTCAGCTCTGGCCGATCCAGGCATACTTCGTATAGTCATCGGTCTTCAGTGGGCAAGTCCTCTCGAATTTCCAACTCTTTTTAAACATGCTCCTGGCTTTCAAAAGCAGGGGTATCCAACCTTGGCAACTTGAAGACTTGTGGACTTCATCTCCCAGAATTCCTCATCCAGCCATACTGACTGGGGAATTCTGGGAGTTGAAGTTCACAAGTCTTCAAGTTGCCAAGATTGGGCACCCTTGCTCTAGACCAGACATGCCAAACGCAAGGCCTGGGGGCCGGATGCGGCCCGCGACGTAGTTTCATGTGGCCCGCGAAGCCATCCTGGAAACAGTGCGGCGACGGCCCCCGCTGCCTTGGCCCTGGCCCAGGACAGCCGGGAGCCAATGCACAATTTTGTGGTGGCCATCTATGCTGAAACGCATTCAGTCTTAGCTCCACAAGGCCGTCCGGAAACAGCGAGGAACCAGCCCCTGCTGTGTCGGCCCCGCCCCCCGGGTGCATGCTGGGGAGGTGTCGCCCTTTGTGAGGAATGAAGAAATGGACCGTGCCTTGGCGCTTGCCCCGGTCCAACCCCCTTCTGCCAGAGACCCTCAGACTTGTCCCACTCCTGCCCAGGCCCCCACAGGCACCCTTGACGCGAACGATGTAGAGCTGGCCATGCCCACCCAATAGGCCACACCCACTCCATTCACACCCACCCAGTAGGCCACACCCACCCGTCTCCCCTGAGGGCAACCGCAATGCGGATGCGGCCCTCAATGAAATTGACACCCCTGCTCTAGATGGTTCCAGTAGGAGAGAACATGAGTAGCTGGGGGTTATTGGTTTCTTCTGAATGTGGTGGTCTCCCCGCAGGTGTTTCATTACCAGGCTAGGTAACCTCAGTGTTGAGGGGTAGTGAGGTGTGCTGTCTGTTTATACATCATGGGTTGTCCTGTCAGTCTTTGGGGGGGATGGCATTTGTAGGTTGACGAGGAAAGTGTTTCTTCCTTGGTATGTTGTGGTGGTGTTTCTCGCTGAATCTGGATGGTGGCAATAGTAGAACAGCACTTAGCAAGAGCACTCAGATGTGTATACCACTTCACAGGGCTTTACAGCTCCTCCCTAAGCGGTTCACAGAGTCAGCCTCTTGCCCCCAACAATCTGGGTCCTCATTTTACTGACCTCGGAAGGATGGAAGGCTAAGTCAACCTTGAGCCCCATCAGGATCGAACTGCTGGCAGTCGGCAGAGTTAGCCTGCAAATACGGCATTCTGACCACTGCGCCACCATAGCTCCTTGGTGTGTAGAGTGGGTGTGGATGTAGATAGGAGAGAGAAACACCCTCCCTCTCCCCCTGACTGGCACTTGGGAGATTCACCAATGGGAGCTTTTATCCTAATGCTAAATTGTTGTGATGGGCTAATTATGGGGAATTTCATGCCTTCGGTCGCTCCGTCCCACAGTCACACATATTGGTTCACCGACTGTTCCTTGTGAGTTTGTTATTCCAGCAGGATTGTCGTCGTGATGCTCTGGTTTTGTCAACCTATTGCTCCCAAATACCTATATTGATTTTTAAAGCACTTTTTTTTTGGGGGGGGAAACCCAGTCTTTTATTATTGAGTTACATAAGCAGCTTTGGCCACCGTGCCAAATTGGTTGACTTTTGCGTACCTGAAAAAATAATAGAATATCTCCCGAGGTCGTCTCTTGCAAGGTATTTAGACGTTGTTCCAGAGTGTCTTAAGCTTCAGGAGCGATTTAGTACTAAAGGAGGCATAAAGAGAGGAAGTAGAAAGACTCAAAAAGCCTTCGAAACAATGGAAGCCTTTGAAAGCCACTTTTATGACGGAACTTGAAGCAATTTGTGCCATTAATCCATCTTATGTTACACTCAATTTTACATGATTTTTCTCTTCTGTTCTTGCATGTTCAGATTGTCCTTGACTTACAGTCATGTGACTTATGACCATTTTTTTTTCAAATGTACAACTGTTGCGACATCCTTACGGTCACGTGATCAAAATCCGGACGCTTGGCAACCGACTCGTATTTATGACGATTGCCGTGTCCGGGGATCACGTGGTCCCTCTTTTGTGACCTTTTGACAAGCAAAGCCAATGGGGTGGCCAGATCCGCTTAGCAGCCGAACAACTGCAGTGGCAAGAAAGGTCCTCAAATGGGACAAGACTCATTTGACAACCGTCTCGCTTAGCGACAGAAATTTTGGGCTAAAATTGTGGACGTAAGTCGAGGACTACCTCAACTGTAAATACGGTTGCAAATACCAAGTGTCAAAATCGGTTGAAACATTGATCAATATCTTGGTTTTATTAACAAGGTATTATAGAGCAATTTTCTAAATTTTTGTTAATATTGTACAGTGGTGGTAATATTTAAAAGGCAATAGTACTAAATTCTCTCTTCCTGTATTGTAGGTACGAGTTGCGAATTCGATACTTACCGAAAGGATTTCTGAACCAGTTTACTGAAGATAAGCCAACGTTAAATTTTTTATACCAGCAGGTAAAAGCAAACAGACAAAAGTGTCATAGATTTTGAAAATGTTTTTCAAGAATGGAAAATATATTTTGCTCATGTAAGGAATGGTACCAACGTAGAATACTTTTAGTAAAAATACTTTATTTGAAATAATATTGTTTAGGGGGGGAAAGGGGATGTTAGGCTTGATATTTCAGTGCATTAACTGATTGGTTATTTTGGAGTCTTCCAGAATTCAAGTTTTATATTTTGGGTGAATTCTGCAAATTTTCCAGACATTTGCTGTGTAATGTTATCCATTTTGTCCCCCAGATGTTGCAGTGTTGTAAATTCTAAAACTGTGAGAACTTCAGAAATAATTCAGAAAAAAATTACTTAACAGTAACCAGAGAATTGGTATTCAAACATTCAAAATATCCAAAACTAAATTGACAATGCCAGGATAGTTAAGAGAAAGTACATATTGTACAGACAAAATATGGAGTAAATTCTGATTAACCTGATTTTTTTTAAAAAAAGATTTTTCTGCAAGTGTGGTGGAAAAAAAGAGGTACCAATGCTTTCTGTGATCCAGTTCTTAAAACACTAACACCTTTTTTTCAGTCTTGCCTGGAAACCTGGGGAAAAAAAAAGCCTAATTCAGTGGCTAGCAAAGAGATATATTACATTTGGGCAAAATCCAAAACTCTCATTTTCAAAGCAAGAACAGCCGTACAAAGTTTTAAAATATTTTTTGCATGATGCATTATTACTGGTTTGAGGAATACTTTATTTTTTAATTAATGTATTTTTTTTTGTATGGATGAATGGTACATACCCATTTCTTGATTATTCCAGCATTCTATATATATATATATTGTGATTTTAGACTGTTGTTTTGCTTGTTCTAGTATTTAAACTTCAGTGATCTATTATGATCTTTAGATTTGGGCTCAGCTATGAATTTGAACCCCATTCTATCTGGGTTGTAATTTGCTTCAATTAATCACCACAGGAGAGTAAAAGGAAGCCGTCGTGCAGCTCTCATTTTAGATGCCCTCTTGCTTAAAGCCATATTCTTTCTCGTGCTTTTGGAGAAGAGAACAAGGAGAAAGTAATAGCTTTAAGCACACAAATTCTGTAAATTAGAGAAAAAAACCATTTGAACGTTTTAAGATCGCTTGGTATGTAATTTTTATAAGGGGGTGAGCACGAATCCCCGTCAGAGAAATCCATTGTCTTTAGGAAACATTAATGGTAAGTCATGATTGTTAAACAAGTTGGTTTACACGTTGATACAGTGTTGAGATCAACTTTATGAACTATCAATCCATACTTGTGCAGCATTATAACAAAATATGTATTCATTAAGCAGCTGAGAAGAATATTTGCGTTAAAAACCTGTATTGAGTTGACACAACGCTAACTCTTGTGAAATTCCCGTGGAATCCTATGAATTGTGGTTTGGGGTGAGCGGTGGAATGCTTGTGAGTTCCCTAATTGATTTATAGATAATTGGTTTTGAGGATGGTTTGAGAAGTCAATTTTCAAGCGCTTTTTTTTTACAGTTGTAGATGTCATGCCTAATTTTTAGTATTCATTTAGTGATTATTGGAAGCTACAACAGCACTAAAAATAAAGCGACTTATGGCTGTTCCTTGTACTTGCGACTTACGACACCCCCACTGTTGCATGATCCAGATTTGTGCGCTTGGCAACTGGCCTGTATTTACAACAGTTGCAGCATTATGGGGGTCAGGAGATCACCCTTGGTGACCTTCCCAGCCAGCTTCTGACAAGCAACAAGCTGGATTTATTTAACCAGCTGTACAATTCACTTAACAATTGCAGTGTTGGCTTAAGAACCATGGCGAAAAAGGTTGTAAAATTGAGGGTGACTCACATTGCCTTGTTTAGCAATGAAAATTATGGGCCTAAATGTGGTTGTAAGTGGAGGATCACCTGTATGGCCGAGGGTCCTCGGAAGATTGTTTTAAAGGGTGGCATACAAAACTATAATATAAATAAAATACCATTTTTATAAACTTATTACTAGAGTCACTTCTTAGATCCACAAAGGTTACACAGGCCCTCAGCTTGCAACCACAACTGAGCCTAAAATTTCTGTTGTTAAGCGAGACAGTTGTTAAGTGAGTTTTTCCCCCTTCTGTGACTTTTTTGGCCACCGTCGTTATTAAGTTAGTAACACGGTTGCAAAGTGAATCTGACTTCTTCCCCCTTGATTTTGCTTGTCAGAAGGCTGCAAAAGGGGATCACGTGACTCGGGGACACTGCAACCATCATAAATGCGAGCCAGTTGCCAGGCATCCAAATTTTGATTGCATCCCCACGAGGATGCTGCAGTGGTCATAACTGTGAAAAACTGTCATAAGTCACTTTTTTTTCAGTACCGTTGTAATGTCGAACCGTTGAACAGCATTCCTGACAAGGGCCCCGTTTCCCAGGCTTCAATCTTTTCCCTGGCTATCTTTGTACCTGCTCAGCCAACAATCTTAGTTGCTGTGAAAGGATAGATGGGGGTCCAGCACGAGTCCGAAAGCTGGGAAGAGCAAATATCTCGTACCGGTGACCGACCCAAATTCGATTTTGCTTTATTATCCTGTCCTTATATTGTCCTTCATTCGTGCTCATGCGAATAATACAGATTTAAAGATTCTGAACCTGTCTCTTATCTGCTCCTCCCTTGTCGCATGTTGAGTTTGACAACAACTCAAGGAGTGGGAGAAGAGAGATAGCTGGGATTTCTCCGAGGGGGGGAAAGGACAATTTTAAAGTCATTTTAAAGTCATTTTGCGTTGCACAGTGCCTGTCAGCAATCAATTCCCGTCCCCAGTCATTAACATCCTCGCTATGGTGTGACGCCTGTAATTAGGGGGAAAATGTCAAAGATCAGCTTGTCTTAACGTGGAAACTGTGACCTTGTTGATGAGGCAGCTGAAGGCAGATGGCCGATTGCTTCGACTGTAAGACAAATAATATATTTTTTTTAAGTGCCGTGAAGAAAAGTAGCGTTGGCCGGTTTTGTGGGAGGCACACATATTTTGTACAATTATTCGTCTCATCACGAAGCTGGGGGAAAAGGCCAAGAAACGTGGGGAATCACTTTCTGCATTCTGTGTCTCAGAATTTATGGTGTTTTCATAGAGCTATAAATTCACAGCCATTCAGGAGAAGGTATGAAATTGGATTAGCTTGCTTTTGGAATGATTGAAATCTACAAGTTTTACACCATCATCAAACCAACGCGAGGGGTGCGATAGTTAGGGAAATGGCTACTTAAAATATTATGAGGACTCCTCGTTGATGAAAAAAAGGCTAAGCGTAGAAAAGCATAGTGTTTTATAGAAAGTACGGTACATTTTGCAGCTGTAGCACTTTCAGAATTTCAAGGGATGCTTCTCACAAGAAACAGTTAGAAGCGGGTGCAGGTTTGCGTGACTTTAGAAATTAGATCCAGCTAAATGAGAATATTTCTGAATGTTACTTGTTTAGAAACAAATAGTACCACCTATGTTTTTAAGCATCTCCTATCCAGTCCTTGAAACAGTGTTTGAAAGACATGGTCAGTCTTTCATGAAGCTCACCTCAAAATTGAGAATATAGAACATACAACAATAGGGTTAGGTGTCTTCTAATCTAGTGGTTCTCAACCTGTAGTCCCTGGGGGGCTGAAATGTTGTCAAGGGACTCCGCAAAGGCTTGAAGAAGTGTTATGTTTTAAATCTTGGGGGGGGGGGTGTCTGTGCCCATGGCCCCTGGCCACAAAAGCTCTTTAAAGGGGGGTCCATGCTGAAGAGGAGGTTGAGAACCACTGTTCTAGTCCGATCCTTTGCTCAAGCAGGAGATCCTATGCTATTCCAGTCAAGTGGCTGTCCAGTTTCTTCTTGGAAATTCAATTTTCAAAATTTAATTGCGGACGAGAGAGCTGCCTTGGCATGTGTTGCTTAGACCTGGCTGGGCACATGGTGGGTGGGTGGCCAGAAAGTTTCAGATTTGACACCAGCCACCACACTAGCGGTGGAGTGCCATTGTTCTGGAGACTGAGGATTGTTAGGGTGCTGCCCCACAGGTATGAGTGAACGTGAGATTGGGTCTTAGAGATCAGTTGGGATTTCTGCTACTGTACAAACCTCACTTTTGTGTACTTGCTTCCTTCAGCTTCCCTGCCACATCTGTTTAATGCCATATTTAGGTTGAGCTTAGGGTTCTGGGGGGCTTCAGCCCGCTTTCCCTGGCTGTGGACTTGAAGGCAATGTAGAAATTCAATGGCTGCCATGATGACTCAGCTTAAGTGGATGTGAGGGTTGCACATGCCTGGGTTTCTGGCCAGTCGTAATGTGATCTAGAATTGGAGGATATTATCATAAACCCTTGTCTAGTAGTACTCCATACTACTTCCTGTTGACCGCCTGGAGCTTACTACTGCATGCTCACACTCCACAGGAGAGCTAGATCTACTCATGTGGTCTTCCATGGACCCAAGATGGGTTTCAGAGGGAGCTTGTGGCTGTTCTTGTGGCTTGGTTCATGGTTGTGCATGAGATCTTGGATGCTTGGAACGAAGCAACAGCGACTTTAGATCTGATGGGGTCTAAGGTGGACTCTCACCGTCTGCAGACCTCGGAGGGCCCCGTGATTTACCAAGGACCTCTGGAGGATGAAACAACGCAACAGACACCTGCGGTGCTGCTGGAGCAAACGTAACTGGACAGAAGACGCTTTATTAGGGTTTACTTTGTAGCATGGAAAGCAGCAAATTGTGATTATTTCATGCCCTTATTGCTTATTGTGCTCTCTGAGTTCGTGGAAACTTAATTTCTACTGGGCCAGGAAAATATATGCCAAGGTCATTGTGAAGACTGTTCTCGGCACCTAATGGGTAAAATGGCTCTTAGCTACACTCCAGCTGAGTTGTACTCAACAATTTGGAGATTCACAGAAGGAATAGTTTGAACATGATGTGAATCTTACACAGATTGTAGCCTGCTTGGAAAAATGTTGGATGATTGCATCTGATCTTTGAACGAAATAGTCCTTGTATTTGAAATAATACTGGTAATTGACTTGTGTTTATGACCCATCCCTGCTTGCTTTGCTCTTAGGTGAAAAATGACTATATGCTAGAGATAGCAGATCAGGTGGACCAGGAAATTGCCTTGAAGCTAGGTTGCCTTGAAATCCGGTAAGACCACCTTTTAAATACTCATTTCTAAATAGAACAACTTACTTTAATCTCAGTGTCCTAATCAATATGCTCAAGTAGAATCTTCGAAATTTATTGTAGCATAAACAGTAGAATTTTAAAATGTGGACACTTTTATGAAAACAATGTTATGCTCTATCTGTTCCATTCAAACCTAGACTTAAGTAACTTTTTAGCTAAGCAGTTAATTTCAGGTTTGAAAATAGCGTTAAAACAGCCACATTGTGAGTTGACTCTAATTTGTGAATGGTAAAGATTCTGGCTCATCTTTCAATAATAATTTGTTTCTATCTCCTGCAGTAACTTCTGGCCTAATGTTTCATAATTATTGAAAGAAATAGTTTTGCAGAGCAAAAGACTAGGAAAAGCAAATTCAGGAACATTTGAAATTGCTTATTGCAAGGAATAGAATCCTTCTGGAGCTAAGAAAAATTGGTCAAAATTGTTTAACATGAAGAAGGACTTTTCTAAAAAAGGGGGGGGGATTTTTGAACTTCATAGTTTTTTTCTATCACCTTTCCAGGCTTAAGCTCAGCAAAAGAGATTTTGTGGTACCCTACTACTGTGCAGTGAGTTACTAAAGCTGTCAAGTTGTAGATTTTTCTCGCTATGAAAGGCCACCACTTAATAGGAAAATTAAGGATCCTTTTGTGTAAAGGATCTTACGCATCTCACTTCCTGGTTGGGTTGGAGGAAACTTTAGATTGAGGGTTCCAGACAACAGTTGCTATTCATATATTTTACCAATTTTAAAATCTTACACACATCACTCTTCAGTTGTATACTAGGATGTTGAGTAGAACTTGACACTGGGATTTAAGTAACATGTCCCCAACTTTCAAATCTAAATAAACAAAAGCATAACAAGAAAACAAAGTTAGTAAGTTCCCATATAGTATAAGAGCAAATTTTAGAATCCCTAAAGCATATGTTCATTGTTCATTATCTTGTAGTTTACACCGTTGTGTTAATTCTTCAGCTGTCTCGTATAATAAGGCTAGGAAAGCAGCAATCAGTATGAAATTAGTAATAAACCAAGCAACAGAAAAATTAGGATAGGAAGGAGAGACCAAATTGCAATTTTGAGTTCAAGTCTCAGAATAATGGTGCTTTCCGAGAATACTAACGTTACTAGTGAGTAGTAATGGGAATAATTAAAATTGAATTTTTAAAAGGGGTATACAGATGAAGGTCTAGGGAACACTGTAGCTGATGACCCAAAATTTGATCTCTTAAAATCCTTCAGTCTGTTCTCCCCAGAAGTTCTTGAGCACTTTAGAAGGACCTTTTCTGCCAGAACTAGAACAGAGCTTGGCTGTGTGGACAGAGGAGCAGCAGAATGTAGGAATTGGATGAAACAAGCTCTAAAATTATTTACACCTGGCCAGAGCTAGTTTAGTGGGAAGTATAAATTGTCAGTGAGATTTACTACAGCAGAACTCAGCATAATTAGAGACTGTAACTTTAAGAGTATAGGACCACCATTTTAGATTCTTTTCCACAATGAATATTTCATAACACCTAAAGTATGTCAGTTAAGTGACATCTGCATCCCTTATCCTTTTAGATTGCTGCCTGACAGGTCCATCACATCGCTCATTATCAATCACCCATCACTTTAAAAACATTAAGAGTGGATATCCATAATCTGACATCACAAGAGAAGAATTCATTCTGAGTTTTATATCTTTACATGTACTGCAGCTATAATTTTAGATGTTATACTTTGAACATTTTCCTTCAGTCACTGGGATGTGAAATATATCTCCAGTTTGAGGTTCAGAAATCTGCAGAAAGTTTTTAAAACTTTATAATGATTGATCTCCTGTATGTTTAGTCCAACAACGGTGTGTGTGAGTGTGTGTCCTGTTAGGCATGTTTCTGAGTGTTCCCAATCATCTGTGCTTTAGTTTGCCTAGGTAAGTAAATAGATACATTTATATTCCACCTTTATAATAATATATAAGCACTCAAGGCAGCTTTCAGTAATAACAGATAAAAGCCAAAAGCTGAAACATAATTGAAATCAGATTTGAAATCAAGACAGTTCAGCTTAGCATTTAAGAGCGCTGCCCTTTTTTTTTTATAATTTCAGGAGATCATACTGCGAAATGAGAGGCAACGCATTGGATAAAAAGTCCAACTACGAAGTCTTAGAGTAAGTATGTGGTTGCAGTTTTGTTAGGACAACATTCTTTTGAAATTCAAATTCTTTCTGTTAGAACAGAGGTCTTCAAACTCGGCATGCTGGCTGCAGAATTCTGGGAGTTGAAGTCCATGAGTCACAAAAGGGCCGAGTTTGAAGACCCCTGCATTAGAAGGAACACAATTGTTGCTCTTGGAAGTAAGAATGCAAAGGTTGTCATTATTGTTCTAATTAAGGTACGATGAGAATTTATAAAAAACCTAGTGAATTTTTGACCTCTGAGCTTATTGAAGAAATAAGAGCTCATTGATTCTGGCTTGACTGAGACAAATTGGATGATTCATAGTCTGAATCTGGTGATACACAAGATCATCCCTTTTTTTTCCTTTTTTTTGGGGGGGGGGGTCATCTGCATTCTGTTAATACGTGTGGGATCAGCTGGTTAGAAGCCCTTTGTCATGTGTCTGAGTAACGAAACACTTAAAAGGACTTTCAGGCATGTTTTCTCCTAAAAGCTTTTATTAATGTTAAAGTACATCAGCACGGCATGGGGGAATGCTTAGAACTGCTTATCTTCCGGTACGCCTAGCATTCCAGACATTGTCCACTCCCTTATTGTAGGGTCATGGTTCACATCTTCCAATCAACTTGAAAGATGTGATTTACTTCCGGTTTCTTTCTCCCGGGCTATCCCTATGCTCCTCCCTCTCTCCTAGTTGCTGGTTTAACTATATATATACCAGACAGTTCTGCACATTGTCAAAGCAAGAATATACAGTATTTGCAGCGTTGACACCCTTTTTACAAAATGATTTTTCCGTAGGTGATTTTCGGTTATGTGATTAATCAGTCATGGGACTAAGTGATGCTGAGTTTTTAATTATTTATTAGCTCCTGGAAATGTACAGCCTGTGGTTTGGTCTCTCTCTAACTCTGCCCTCCCTGTCCTAACCTAGAATGCAGTTAGCAGAACGAATTGCCCAGCATGGATTTTAAAAAGTCATTGATTGACATGGGCTGCAGAGGGAGTTCTAACCAAATTTCACCAAAGGTCTTGAAGAGCTTTGCATCCAGTCCCACAAAAAAAAAAGGAGCTGTTTTGCTGTGGCCATTAAAGGGTGGTTTTCTTTTCATTGCCTTTAAGGCAAGGCTTTTCAACCAGGGGTACGGGTACCACCTGTGGTACATTGGCACCTGGCAGGTGGTACGCAACCATCCTAGAAAATGGGGGGGGAGGGGAATGAGCTGAACCGGTGGCAGCACCGCACAAGCCTGAGCGAGAGACGGCTGGAGCTGCAGGGCTGTCAGGGCTCAGCGGAAGTGCCAGGATCAGTGCCGCTTTCCAGCTGATCGGCGCTTCTTCGGGGCTGTTAGGGCTCAGCGGAAGCGCCAGGATCAGCGCCAGGCTCCAGCTGGAGCTCGGCACTGATCCTGGCGCTTCTGCTGAGCCCTGAAGAAGCGCCGATCAGCTGGAATGTTGCAGCCTCTCCAGGGTCTTGTGATTTACATTCAGATGCTTGGCAACTGATTCATATTTATGACGGTCACAGTGTCCCAGGGTCATGTGAAGTGACCAAAACCTGCTGCAACCACCCAGCAGACGGGGGGGAATAAAAACCAAACACCCCCCACCCCACCCCCGCTGCCAATGCTCAACAGAAATGTTCACAATGAAAACCTCGGACAGGAGGAAGAGCATGGCCGGGTGGGCCGGCAGGTGTCTTGCTCGGCTGTGGCTTGGGCGGCACTTTTTTCAGTGCCATTGTATCTTCGAACAATCACTAAGCGAACTGTTGTAAGTCGAGGACTACCTGTACTTCATCAGTTTTTTCCTTTTTTTTTTTTTTTTTTTGGTCATCCAGTTTTTGACACCTTGCTAGGTGATTGGTGGTACTTGGATACTGCCATACCCTAAAAGTGGTACAATGGGTGAAAAGGTTGAAAAGCCCTGCATTAAGGGATTGGTACCATCACAAGGTTCCCTGTGATGAGCAGGAAATCATCCACCATGACTGCATTTATAACTTCAAAGGAAGCTTTGGGGGTCTATTACAAAGAATCACCACTAGCCGGGTGATCCAGATTGTTAAATAGGGACAGGAGAGAGTGAAGTCATATATTTTGGATTTTAAATTACTTGTAAGAGATGTAAGGCTGGAATGACTTGGCCCTGATTGACTGGTTTAGAGAAGGGCTGGTTATAGATCTGGGAGATGAGCTGGGAAGGCAGGGCACACCCCAAGATTTTTTTGGGGAGGAAATAATGTTTTTTAAAAAATGAATTTGATTGACTATTGGCATCTGTATTTGTATTCTAGCACAATTCTTCTAAAATATAGTGTATTATTATTTCACATTGTTAAAACGCACAACATTTTTCATGCTTATTTCAGGAAAGATGTCGGTTTAAGAAGATTTTTTCCAAAGAGTTTACTGGATTCAGTAAAGGTAATGTTGCATTCTGCTCATATATTATTGGACCCTAAGTTTTGATCATTCTATTTTTGGCTCTTTCCAAGTGTGCATTTTATTTCATCCATATATATATATATTATTTATATATATATTCAAAAAAGAGAAATGACTTTTCTAATGACTTGTAAAATCTCCAAACTGGAACCAAACATATGTGCTGTTGTATCAGGTGTTTTCTACTCATTCCTGGACTAGGTGGAACCACGTTGTTGCTATGTGGCTTGGATGTGGTGCATACCGTACTAACATCTGTCTATTTCATTATCAAGGCCAAAAATCTACGAAAGATGATACAGCAAACGTTTCGACAATTTGCCAACCTCAATAGAGAAGAAAGTATTTTGAAATTCTTTGAGATTCTCTCACCGGTATACCGATTCGATAAGGAATGCTTCAAGTGTGCCCTTGGAGTAAGTATGGTGCTTTCAACTCCTTGGACACCGCGCAGAATAATTATTCTAATTTTAATGTTGAGTTTAGCACTTTATTGTTAGCTTAACTAGACATATGGGCTGGTTCTTTGCTTAAGATGCTACTAATTTTTCTTTATGTGTGGATGATGAGTATGCCATTTATTTTTAAAACGTTTAATTCTTCTACATTTCTGACAGATTGGGAGTTTAGGAACTGCTAACTAGATTAAAGGTTATGGAAAAGTGGAATTATTTTAAAATGCAATATAAAGGCTAGCTAGGGTAATAGTAGGTAACTGTGTCTCATCTCCCTATTGTTGGGCTTGGAGAAAGGATTTAATTTTGAAAAAAATGTGCGATGGTCAATAACACGTGTGGCACGAGGTTTACAGTGACCACTGAAGCATTTGTGCCTTCTGCTTTAAAAATGGGGTAATTCTTCAAGGTGTTGGGAGTTATAGCATAGGAATATTTATTTAAATTATTTATATCACTGCCCATCTTACAGTAGTGGGTCTGGGTGGGTTACAAGGATTAAAATACAAACCACAACATATAACTCGTGGTCCCTAAGGTTAAAACAACAATCCTAGTGACTGAAAAATACATCATCTTCAGCAGAGCTCCCTAATCCCCAAATACATTGTGAAATCAGTTCTTCGGTCTCTTCTGAAAGGCTAACATAAGTGTACTCTATTAAGGGTTTATCCAGTGTTCGAAGTGTAATTTATTAGTCAAGTATCAGTTTGTTTAATTGGGTGATAATCAAGATCTTTATTCAATGTTCAAACGTTTTCTTCCCAAACGTTCACCGCTTCTTTTCCATATTATTAACCATAAAAGTCCAGCTGGATTATTTCAGTGGAATTGGCCATCGGTCCAGAAGAAGGAATCAGCTACCTTACGGACAAAGGATCCAATGTAAGTCCTACAAATGGGTTAGATGAATTCACATCTGAGCAAATTTTCAAATTTGCCGTTAGTTTCTGTGGGAACTGGACCAGTATTGTTAAGGAAGCTTATTTTTTTTTTTTAGCAGAATACGTAGACCTAAGAAAGGAAACTGAATGATACTGCTTTTTCTTCTTAATTCATAAGCGTTTCTCATTCAGTATGATTTTTAGCTTTACTTCTAATTTACTGTCACTTGTTTTACAGTTAATGCATTTTTGCACTTTCAGTACATTTTTTTTTTCATCTTGTTTGAGAGGTTGGATTTTTATTTTACGGGGATATTTTTTTGTAAACATATTACTTAGATTTAAGGCAGTTTATGTACTGGAAGCGAAGCAATTCCCAGAATTGCAAGAACACAAGCTGGCGATCAGACGAGGAGGGCCAAACTCATTGGCAGCCTCGCCTTGCAATGAACACAAAGACATATACATTCAATTTTGCTGCTGTTAGGATTGTCGGATGAGCAGGCACAAAAACAGCCAGGGAAGTGATTGAAGCCTGGGAAAGGAGCCCTTGTCAGTCAACAGGATGCGCCCCCAAGTTTATCAAGTACTTGGTAGCACAGGAAATAACAGCCAATGACTTAATAGCCAGCCAGCAACACCCCAATCTACATCTAAAAAGCCACATACAACAGGCACCATATAAATACTTCACACATAACTGCTCAAAACATACATTCAGTTAGAAAGAAGATCCCTGAGGATGGGCTCCAAGCACGAGTCCAAAAGCTCGGAAGAACAAAACTTTGGTCCCGGTGACCAATCCTGCAGCATTATCCTGGGACACGTATATCCGCCTTCATTTGTCAAAACCCAAAATGCATTATTCGTATTCCCATGGTAGGTTTACAGTCAGTTTTCATGTGGGCTCTGGGCCAAAATTACCCTCACTAAACAGCCAGCTGATCAGGCAAACTATTGTCAACTATTAATTGTTTCTTTTGCCCCATCAGTAGCACGTAAGATGGACACGGGGCATGGATAACAGTGAAAGCCAGTAAAACCACAGGAATGCTCAGGAAAATAGAATTTATTTGCACGTACCGTGTTTTGTATCTGGTGGTGTTTCTGCCCGCGCTGGTTCTTCCTCATCATATTTTTCTTCTGTTGTTCTCTAGCCCACCCATTTGGCAGATTTCCATCAAGTACAGACCATCCAGTATTCAACTAATGAAGACAAGGACCGAAAAGGAATGCTCCAGATGAAAATTGCCGGAGCACCAGAGGTAAGTCTGTGGATGCTTCTTCTGGGCAGGCAGAAAGAGCAAGCAAATTCCTTCTGCGTGTTTTTATGAATAAAGGTCGGTGTGGATGTCCCTATTTCATACTATAAAAACGTATGGGATAAATAGATTATGTTTATATATATATAAAGAGCTAGACCGCAAACTCGGAGCCAAACCAAAGCCCGGTATACTACATCACAGCCTTCTGCTCTGGACATCACATCACAGAACTCAGGAGGTTACAATGCTAAAGCTCAGGATGTTACAACACAGCCAACCACCCAGGATGTTGCAACACAAAACTCAGGATATCACTACACTAGATCTCAGGATGTCATCACACAGCCCATTACCCAGGTCGTTACAACACAAAAGACTAATGGGCACACAGCCAGCACCTCAGCTACTCAGGATGTTACGAAACAGCTGAACAATCCGCAAACAATAACTCCAACACAGCCAACCAACCCACCTACAGCAACAAAGCTAGCACTCCACACACCCCCACCAATATTTATAGAGAGACGGCAGCTCCGATCACACTTTGCTCGCACAAGCACAAAGCCGAAGACCCCAGCCTGAAGATGACGAGTGGGACCTCGTCGAAACGTCGCTATATAGTAATTTCCTGATTAAGGTTTTATATTTACTGGAGAACAGGATCAAAACCATAGAAGTTATACCATCAGAATAAGTGGATTACACACTTCTACTGACCATTGGTGCTATTGATTTTTATGATCATTTAGGATGATGTATGGAATTTAAAACAGGACTGCCCCTTTTGGGTACTCGTCAATACGTTCTTTTTCACAGAAGTTGCTGTAAAGACAAAACTGGTAACTGGCAAAACAATGGAACTCGGGAGTTAATTTGCCTGCTTTAGCTTTATGCCTGATGTCATCAGTAAGTGAATAAAAATGGCAGGGAAGAAGTAGAAAAGAATGTTATTTGAGAACTTTGTTGTTGTTAGTTGCGAAGTTGTGTCCCACCCATTGCGACCCCATGGACAATGTTCCTCCAGGCCTTCCTGTCCTCTACCATCTTCCGGAGTCCATTTAAGCTCACACCTACTGCTTCAGTGACTCCATCCAGCCACCTCCTTCTCTGTCGTCCCCTTCTTCTATTGCCCTCCATCTTTCCCAGCATTAGGCTCTTCTCCAGTGAGTCCTTCCTTCTCATTAGGTGGCCAAAGTACTTGAGTTTCAACTTCAGGATCTGGCCTTCTAAAGAGCAGTCTGGGTTGATCTCCTCTAGGACTGACCGGTTTGATCGCCTTGCAGTCTGTGGTTGGATAATCCTGATTTGGAGGATTTTGCTTCTGTCGTGAACTACACAGCATTGATGGAACAGCCCGGGAAAAGCTATCCTTCATTTAAGGCTGCCCTCTCCTTCGTTGCTGCCATAAGCTTCCCTTCATCATTTTATTTGCGTTTGGAAATGATCCAGCTGGAACAAGTTCTGAAATTGACTTTTACATCCCTTCCTTGGTCTCTTTTCTCAGATTCTCCCCATAAGAGCAGTGATTGGGCTTCTTGTTACTTTACAACAGTGTTTCTCAACCTTGACAATTTTAAGGCATGTGGACTCCAACTCCCAGAAATCCACAGCCAGCAATGCTGGCTGTGGAATTCTGGGAGTTGAAGTCCACACGCCTTAAAATTGTCAAGGTTGAGAAACACTGATTTACAATAACACCAACTAATCAAGTTTGTCAAGACTACAAAAGACTATTTCTCGATGTCTTTTACCACATAAACACTGTTGGAATATCATAGAGTGGTACCTTGGTACTCAACTGCTTTGAAACTCATTAAACCTGGTATTCAACACATTTTGACACCAACATTTTGTCCCAATATTCATCGTTTTGTTTGGTACTCAAGATGGAACGTGTCGATGTCAGCTGCCTTGTGACTCATTACGTTATTCCATATGGGATAAATTGCGGCAGGGCAGGCAGCGCAGTTTGAGTTGCAGCCCCCATATTACGGGGTAGCCCACCTCTTGACAATTAAGTTAAGGTGGGATTTCTGGCCTTAGGAAGCGACTAAAAACTGAACTGTCCCGGAAGGCATTGGAACTTGTTACTTTCATATGTTTGATTTTTATTTTTTTTATGTTGCTTTTAAATTTTGACGTCAACCACCCTCGGAGTGATTTTTTGAAATAAGGAAGAACAAAAAGTAGAATTGGTAACTAGTTGGATACATGAAGATTAATTTTGAAATGTGTAGAGTTTGCTATATTTTTTTCTATCCTGCTCTATGGAGTAGAGAGTTGGTCTCTGACTGAAGGCCACCTAAAGAGACTAAAAGCATTTGAAATGTGGATTTACAGGCGGCTGTTACGTAGAAGCTGGGTTGACAAGATCAGAAATGAGGAGGTGATCAGCTGCCTGGGAAAGCATCAAAACAATTAAAAAAAGGAAATTAGAATATTTCGGACATGTGATGCGACACCCAGAAAAATACGGCATACTCCATTTAATCCTCCAGGGAAAGATGGAAGGCAAATGAGGGCCAGGCAGAAGAAGAACATCGTGGCTTCAAAATCTAAGGGACTGGTTTGGACAAAACTCAGCAGCACTTTTTCGTGCGGCTGCTGATAAAAACAGGATCGCCAACTTGATCGCCAACGTCCGATAACGGATATGGCACAAGAAGAAGAAGAAGTAGAGTCTGTGGATGCATCCATGCATAGAAGTCCTCTCATATACCTGGAAGGCTTATTCTCTTCCTAGAACAAAATTATCATGCTTCTGTTAGCATCGGCACCAATCTCGGCGGTCACACATTTCACACGTTATGTACTCGTTGGGAGTTCCTCCAGATGGAGAAATTTAAGGCATAAGAACTGGTGATTTTTTTTCCCCAGCCCTCCGAGTACTTTTTTTCTCTTTACTGCCTCTCATTTGCATGCTCTTCTCTGATGTAATAGTTCAGCAGCTGTGCTAAATGTTTGTGTCTGCAATAAGGCCTCTTTGTTCAGTGCACTATTTTTTCCCTCCCTCTCTCTCTTGTAGCCTCTGACAGTGACAGCACCGTCCTTAACCATTGCAGAGAACATGGCGGACTTGATAGATGGCTATTGCCGACTGGTCACGGGGGCGACACAGTCTTTTATTATCCGACCCCAAAAAGGTAAGAGGAAACATTTTGCGTAAGTGTTTTTGTCGTGGTCACTTTTTTGTGATGTCCTATAATTGAGAAGAAATCAGTGGCAGCACCTCTGCATGGGTAACTGATCAGATATATAAGGAGATAAAGGTCAGCAGGATTCTGGTAACGTGTTTTCAGATTTGCAAATTTTATTAAAAAGGTACAGATTTTCCTGAAGTACAGCTTGCTTCTCCGAATGCATGGCCTAAGATTGTGGGTTGTTTTAAATAAAATTTGATAGAGTAAAAAAGTGTGACCAGAGAGTCCTGATCGTTGACTAACATAGCACACCTCTTACAATATAACTAGATAAAAATACATACAATTTCTGCAAGAGACTATATAAAGGCAAACTAAAACAGCTATTCCAGTAGTTACGGTAATACCGTAATTCTGTAAATGATAACACTTATGTGTCACTCGCTTATTGAATAACAATCGGTGCCCACAATTCTCTTCTTTTCTGCCCATGACTTGTCTATCTCTGTTTAGTTCATAGTTTTGTTTGGGTCTGTAATTGTGTAGGAAATTCTCCTCTTGACACTGACATTAACTGCTCAGATATAATTTTGTTTCTGTTTGCATGTGAATCTCCTCCTCCAGAGAGTTAGTGAAGCTTACCTGATTCTTTTGTCCCCATCACAGAGACCATGGGGAAGGAATTAATTTGGCTGAGACGTATTGATTGCTCCAAATTGCCCATATTTGAAAAGGGATTCTAATTTTAATCCTGTTGTTAGAAATCCAGCCTTGCTATTATTAAAAATTATAGCGGCAGAAATAAAAACCGATACAAGCTAATAAAATAAAAGAATAAACATAAAACTAGAAAGTGCAGGAAAAATATAGGAAAGAAAGGAAAAGAATAAAGAAAAAGAAAAATATATAAAGAAACGACTTTCCCCTTCATCACAATAAATATAAACAATTTCAGTAACTTATGTGTGTATTTATTAATATGGGGCAATAAACATGTTTTTTTTTCTCTTCGTTTAGAAGGTGAACGAGCTTTACCATCCATACCAAAGTAAGTTCGAATGTTTTTGTTGGAAATTTTAAAACATTAAACTGAATACATTATTATGTGGATTTATACTCTGAAGTCTCTCCAAATGTAAGCAGTTGCAAATGCTGAGCATAAGGGAAGACCCATACCTAGTTCAGTGTGTGAGATTGAAGACTTTGCACACACAGAATTTTGCATCCAGACCTCAGTTTCTATTGCTAAAAGGATTTTGGTAGAATGGCTTGATGTTGCCTTTTGCTTCAGAACCCAAGAGAACCAGTTTTAGATAGGGGGTAATACTAAAATAAAAATAAAAATAAAAATGGAAATAATATAAGAAATGGTTGCGGTATTATTCCAAATGGAGGCGATACCATTTTTATATTCTCCATTGTTTTAAGTAAACTATATGTGTGTACAGGTAATCCTCGACTTAACGACCACAATTGAACCCAACATTTCTGTTGCTAAGTGAAGCATTTGTTAAGTGAGTTTCGCCTCATTTTACGACCTTTTCTTGCCTCCGTTGTTAAGGGAATTTGGCTTCCCCGTTGACCTTGCTTGTCGGAAGGTTGCAAAAAGGGGGTCACGTGACCCCTGGACACCGCATCTGAATTTTAGTCACGTGACTAAGGGGATGCTGCAACGGTCATAAGTGTGAAAAACGGTCGTAGGTCACTTTTTTCAGGGCTGTTGTGACTTTGAACGGTCATTAAACGAACTGTTGTAAGTCGAGGATTACCTGTATGGGTTTAATGCCGGCTCATTTTATCTTCCTTTTGCCTGGGAGACCAAAATTAGACCTAATTCAATTATCTGAGGACGCATCTTGACCCAATGGGATTGGCCCGTCCCACTCACTCCAGTGGAAGAGGCCCACTCCAGACCCCATTTGCCAAAGAAACCTGGGCCCCCGATAGTGCTTTATGCTTTATGAAGAGGAATATTAGTAGCTCTGGGTTGAAATGATGATGTTAACTAGTTAGGGTAGTGAAACGTCTGCAAGAAAACAAACAAGCTCAGAGAGCACCAAGGACCCCACAGTCGTCGTCGTCGTCGTCGTC
>NW_015387916.1:3748-37900 GCF_001527695.2 Protobothrops mucrosquamatus | reverse complement strand
TCCTCCTCCTCTTCCTCCTCCTCCTCTCACCCTCCTCCTCCTCTCTGCAACTTCTCCTCCCTTCTAGCACTGATGATGTTACCTAGTTAGGTAAAGAAACGTCTGCAAGAAAACAAGCAAGCTCAGAGAGCGCTAAGGACCCCCTCATTTATGCATTATGCTGGGGGTGGCTGATGGCTAGAGAGAAGATCTCCACGTGTCTTGTCTTCTTGGTTTTTAGTCTTTTATTTCATCTTTTTTTAATTGTAATTGTTCTGTATTCTTTATCTTTTTTATCATTTTGTAAGCCACCCAGAGTCGCTGCAACAGGGAAATGGGTGGCATATACATTTAATAAATGCCTACATTATATACCAAATTAAATGTCCATGGTTTTATGTTATCTATTGCCAACATCAGCATCTGATGCCTGTTGGGCAGCTGGCAGGGCTGAATGTCTATTGCTGATGCCTACTCTGGAGAACCCTTCAAAGAAATGTAGCCTTGTTTGTGATTGCTGTACCAACTCAAGAAATTAAAAAAAAAAGGGATGGAAAACTCAGTTAAATTGCTCAGAGGTGATGGCGGTCCATCCCCAAATATCACTGAGTATTCCAGTCTGTTCTTAACTCATAGATTCAGTCTATACTTACTCTTTTGTTTAAACTGAATGGCTGTGTGCCGAGTATATGAGAAGTCCAAACAATGAATACATTAAGAAAATGACCAATGCTTGTAGAGTTATATCTGTGATCTATCTTATAGATCACAGCCATCCATTCATAGTCGTTTCAGCTAAATACATAGTGCTTTTCTGCAGGCTGATTACAGAATTATATCATGATTTTTGCAATATTACATTTTGCCAAATTAAATTTGGTTTACTTACAATATAATACACCATATTACAATATAATAGCCATTATCTATTAAAATATGAATCATGTTTTCCTTGTTACACCCTATAGCTACAAACAACGTTATTAGGAGAGAATTTTTTTAAACAATGAAATTACCTTAAACGTTTGCTACATTTTTCTTTCCAGTAGTAAAACCATGTTTAAAATAGATAACTCCTCTACATTTAGCTCAGAATATAAAGCTTCCAGATAACATGTTTAAATGAAACACAGGGGTTTTTTTTTACTTCTTAATATAAGTGATGGATGCAATTCCAATTGCTGTTGCCAGATAGTAGATAATTAGAAGAAATTCAAAACTACAAAGTTGTTTGTTCATTCAGCTTTTTAACATTGTCCTTTTGAACATCTGGTAGAGTTTAAAATGGGATTTTCCGATGAATTCTTGTACTTTTGGTTTCGAGATGAATTTAAGATAATAGCATCCTTTTCTTCCCTCCAAAGTTTAGCTCTGCAGAAGACACAGTGAATCTGGTAACTAAGTAGATGTCCTCCTGCAATGGGCAGTCTCTAGTTTTTTGAACTGTACAGAACAATTTTTCCCCAACTGTGGCAACTTGAAGATATGAGGACTTCAATTCCCAGAATTCCCCAATCAGCCATGCTGCGTGGGGGATTCTAGGAGCTGAAGTCCTCATGACTTCAAAGTTATAAAAGTTGAGAAACTCTGGTATAGAACATAGAGCATTCACAGATTTGAACTATTTGTGTTACAGGCTGGCCAACAACGAGAAGCAAGGCATACGGTCACATACGGTGTCTGTATCAGGTAGGATATCTGATTATTATTATTATTATTTAAAAAGAGTTTTACTCGCTTCCTGCCGGCGAACCCTAAAGAGAGGAAAAAGATAAGAGTGAGGTTTTGTGAGAAATAAATGGCGAGCAAATCTAATTGAAAATTCTTCTAACTGAATGTTGGTATTAAAAGCCAGTAACGGTATTGCATGCTGATTGTTTTCACGTGGGTGAATTTCACAACTGAGGTATTGGGAGCTGTCACGTAGGAGAAACAGCTGTTAAAAAAAAAATCCAGCTTTCATGTTGTTATGAAAAAAACATGGCATGTCTGGTTATGTAGGGCTGGTGATCGGCGACAGAAGATGATAGACTGTGAAGTAAGGGTTTAAGGCTTCATTTTCTGCCATTCAGTTGTCTTGTTGCTTTGCGTCACAGGATTTAGGATCGTTTCGACATAAAATGTAACGTATGATGTGAGAAGCTGCCTAGCGTCGGTAAATTTAACGGCTCGAAAAGAAATTAATAGTTGCTGTTGTATACTGTAGTTCGGCAGAGAGTTCGTGTCAGGTACAAGAAGTCAGGAAACAGGATTTATTACTCCAGGTTTATTTCATGCTACCTATCCACAAGAATCTGAACTACTAACAGTCAAGGCAAATTGGCACCAGATAAGAGTCAACGGACTTCAAGGGGGGGGGGCTGGACTTAGAACTCTTAACGGGGTGCAGGGACTCCAGACTGATGATGCATTTGACCCCATCCTCAGGCTTGGCCTGGGTGTCTCCTACATTACAAGATACCGGACCAGGGATAGGCAACCTTGGCTCTTTTATGACTGGTGGACTTCAACTCCCAGAATTCCTGAGCCAGCCATGCTGAGGGGAAAGGGAGAGGTTTCCAAGCTGAGCCATGCTGGCTCAGGAATTCTGGGAATTGAAGTCCACGAGTCATGAAGGGGCCATAGTTCCCTCATGCTGGCTCAGGAATTCTGGGAATTGAAGTCCAAGAGTCATGAAGGGGCCATAGTTCCCTCATGCTGGCTCAGGAATTCTGGGAATTGAAGTCCACGAGTCATAAAAAAGCCAAGGTTGCCTACCCCTGTACTGGACCAATGCTTAGAATCCTAACTTAACAACTAACTAGTAATTACAGGTAATCCTTGACAGGACCAGGATTTGTGTTGCTAAGCAAGGCAGTTGTGAAGTGAGACACAGCCGGTTTTTATGACTTATTTTGCCACGGTTGTTAAGCAAATCACTGCAGTTAAGTAAAACCCGGCTTCCCCCGTTGACTTTAGCTTGTTGGAATCCTTCTGGGAAAGTCATTTGACCCCAGGATGCTGCAAATCCCAAAGGTGCTTTTTTCAAGAGGTAACTGGACTTCCTTGTTTTTCTTTGAGCTTCTCGCCCAAGAAGCTTCTTCAGCTCTGACTGGACGGTGGGGAACGACAGTTGGCCATTTGCCTCCTTTCAGAGCAGGGGTAGGCAACCTTGGCTCTTTTATGACTCGTGGACTTCAACTCCCAGAATTCCTGAGCCAGCCATGCTGAGGGGAAAGGGAGAGGTTTCCAAGCTGAGCCATGCTGGCTCAGGAATTCTGGGAGTTGAAGTCCACGAGTCAAAAAAGAGCCAAGGTTGCCTACCCCTGTTTTAGAGGGTCGTTGAGGCCACTTGGAGGTTTGTCTGGGTCCTCAAGGTCACCTGAGTGGTGCAAATGGGTGTGGAGCCTTCTTGGAACTGCTGAAAGGACTGTGTTGTGGAGCTGTGCTTTCTGCAGGATGTCTTCTGACTTGGGTCCCCTCACTGTTGAACACAGGTGCAGACTGTTAGGGATGGGTCTGGGCTGTTTGCCTCTCAAACTGAAGTCAAATAATAATAATAATAACAACAACAACAACAACTGGAGAGGTTTGGTCACCACGATGTAAAAAAGATGTTGAGACTCTAGAAAGAGGGCAGAGAAGAGCAACAAAGATGATTAGGGGACTGGAGGCTAAAACATATGAGGAACGGTTGCTAGAATTGGGTATGTCTAGTTTAATGAAGAGAAGGATGACGGGGGAACATGATAGCAGTGATCCAGTATCTCAGGGGCTGCCCCAAAGAAGAGGGAGTCAAGCTATTCTCCAAAGTGCCTGAAGGCAGGACAAGAAGCAACGGATGGAAACTAATTAAGGAGAGAAGCAACCTAGGACTAAGGAGAAACTTCCTGACAGTTAGAACAATTAACCAGTGGAACAACCTGCCTCCAGAAGCGGTGAATGCTCCAACACTGGAAGTTTTTAAGAAGAGACTGGACAGCCATTTGTCCGAAATGGTATATGGTTTCCTGCCTGAGCAGGGGGTTGGACTAGATGACCTCCAAGGTCCCTTCCAACTTTATTATCTCTCCTTGATTATTTCCATCCGTTGCTTCTTGTCCTGCCTTCAGGCGCTTTGGAGAATAGCTTGACTCCCTCTTCTTTGTGGCAGCCCCTACTCGGAATTCATACCCGTTCATACTTGAACCATTTGAAGGGTGTTTGTCCCAAAGTGCATAGCTAAATGTCTTATAGTGTGTCTCCTACATTACAAGATACTGGACCAGGGGTAGGCAACCTTGGCTCTTTTATGACTCGTGGACTTCAACTCCCAGAATTCCTGAGCCAGCCATGCTGAGGGGAAAGGGAGAGGTTTCCAAGCTGAGCCATGCTGGCTCAGGAATTCTGGGAGTTGAAGTCCACGAGTCATAAAGGGGCCATAGTTCCCTCATGCTGGCTCAGGAATTCTGGGAGTTGAAGTCCACGAGTCATAAAAGAGCCAAGGTTGCCTACCCCTGTCCTAGTGTAACACCATTATTTACTGAACCCCTCCAGTCTTCTCCATTTCTATCCAATGGTCCTTCTCCCCCAGAAAGCCAGTGAAAGGGAAGGGAAAAAAATGACTTTCCAGCCTCTTATTAAAGCCCCATCTCGGTTATGAATAAAGTTGTATGCCAAGGGGTCTTCAAACCTGGCCCTTTTATGATTTGTGGACTTCAACTCGTGCCTGGCTGAGGAATTCTGGGAGTTGAAGTCCACAAGTCATAAAAGGGCCACGTTTGAAGACCCCTGTTGTATGCAAACCAGTGGTTCTTTATGAACCGCTATTGTTTGAAGCTGCTAAAAAAAAGTGATTGTTTAAGGTAGGTTAGTGGCACTATGTCTGAACTATTTCAGCTGTGACTTAGAGTTGACAAGCCAACGTTCTGTTGTTTTCTTTTACAAATGATTTATATTTTATTTATGGCTACCTGCCTATTGATCTGCCCGTCTTTTCCCATAATTAGAATCAAAGAATCGAGATCTTAAGAGATCCTTAGTCCCAATCCCGTGCCAGCGCAGGGATCTTCCGAACCCTCCGTGGCAGGTAGCCAACCAACGTCTAGTCCTCCGATTCAATGGGCGAATATTATAGACCAAGAAGTGTCTAGTTTCAAAGATTTAATTGCGGGCTTGATCAATTTAAAACAAATAGAAGGGTTTGGTTGTAGACCAGAGTTTCTCAAATCTTGGCAACTTTAAGATATATGGATTTCGGCTCCCAGAATCTCCCAAACAGCAAGCTATTGTAGACAGTAGGTTTTATGGCACGTTCTAAGTGAAAGTTGTAAGCATATAAGTTTAGGCATGAGTTGATTTCTTTGGCAGAACGTGACTGTAGCATCATGGGGCAACTTCCTAGCAGTTCACAAAGTAATAAACTGAACCAGGCTCAAATGAAAGGTGTCGATTAAATTTATCATGCTGTTATTTCTGTCAGTCCAGATAATGGACATTTCATCAATCAGGCGGAGAGAAGTTGAACTCTGATGCCATCCTCCACCCTACCCCGCACGAATAGAGTTTAGCTTTTTCCCCCGACTCTTTTGTTCAAATATTATTTGTCCTGATTTAGCAGAATGGTTGGAACAGTTTTCCAGTGTTCTTTCTGTGTGTCTGCCCTTCCTATTCCTCTTTCTTGCCTTATTTTGCCTAGATCAAAAATAATTTGTTTATTATCGTGCACAGGTGATAGGATCTAGCATCAGTTTGGTCAGGTTTATGCATGAGAATGATGTGGAAATAATTTGGAAGCAAATGAGCCAAGTATAATGTCAGTCGTCCAGTCGCTGAATTGAGACTGCCTTATTATACTAAGGAGCTTTTTGACACACCGTTTCCCCCAAATACTATTAAAGTAGTTTAGAGGGAACTTCTTCCCTCCCTCCCTCTTATAATCAACTCTGGCAGTTCCCAATCAATTAAATAATCCTGTATTAAAACTTACGATACGTAAAAAGGTTTGCATTGGTTCTTTAGTGTTATATACATCCATAACGAAATTCCAGAGTGAGATGAGCTGTTATAGTTTAAATTTCAAAATGTCTTATTCTGGTTACACTTCAGAAAGGGATGACAGATGTTTAAGTTTTTAACGGTTCTTTTTGGCTCACCTGCTTTTCAGAAAGCCAAGCGGGAGTCAAAGGTGCGCTCCTGTAACAACAGATAAACACAAATATTATACAGATAAACTATTCGTTCCAACTAACGGGCTGCCCTCTTGATCTTGTGCTGGCTTGTGTTCGCTGCTTGCAGATGTTCTGACAACTTTTGTTCTCTCTCCCTTTTTGTTTTCTGCTTCTTGATAAAGGAGTCAGTCACGGTCAACACAAAGTAAAGAGAGCCAGACCTTTTGTTCCTTTTGTCTTGTGTTCACATGAATCACCGGCTATGGGTATTGCCTTGCTCTTTCCTTAGGTTGCCTGATTAGTTCAACAGCTGTGCATTAATAACCACGTTCCCTCGAGGCTACAGTAAAAATTGTAAATAAAATTCTAAGAAGCTAAAAAAATTAGGCTGTGGAAATTTTGAATCTGCCTGCCTGCCACCTTGTTCAGTTTGGGGTTTTTTTTTGTTCCCAATTGTTCACTTGAGTCCTAGGAAATATTTCCAATTACTACTGCAAAGGTGGAACTTGGGCAGTGCTGCTCTGCAAATCTATGGAATAATTACTGTGAAGGAAACCCTCCATATTTTTTTTTTTAACTTAGTAGCCTGCTTGGGCCAATGCATGAACCCCTGGCATGAGAAGCAACTGTGTGTCTTAGAGTAGCAGTTGTACGATATAGCAAAATCCTAATGGTTGTCTACAAATCTAAAAGATACGTAGGCATTATGTTGGGAAGACTTTATCATCTAGTCCAGGGGTATCCAACTTGGGCAACTTTAAGCTCTGTGGACTTCAGCACGGCGGGCTGGGGGATTCTGGGAATTGAAGTCCACAGGACTTAACAGTTGCTAAGTCTGGATGCCTCTGACCCCGTCCATTTGAAAACTCAGGCCTATCTGTTTGTATCGATGAAATAAATTCGAGGAAGAAAGCCGAAGGCAGTACAGGTGGTCCTCAACTTACAGCCACAACTGAGCCCAACGTTTACGTTGCTAAACGAGACGTTTGTTAAGTGAGTTTTGCCCCACCTTCCTTGCCACAGTTGTTAAAGTGAATCCCTACTGTTATGAAGTTAGGAACCCGGTTGTTAAGTGAATCTGGCTTCCCCCATTTGACTTTGATTGTCAGAAAGTAGCAAAAGGGGATCACGTGACACACACACACACACACACACACACACGGGATGCTGCGGCCGTCATAAACATGAACCAGTTGCCAAAGTGTTTGAATTTTGATCACGTGACTGGTTGTAAGTGTGAAAAATGGCGATAAGTCACTTTATTTTCCCAATGCCTTTGTAACTTCAATTGGTCACTTTTTGTTGTGCCCACAGTAAAAAAATGACAATAAAGGTTAGCTTATCGTATCTTATCTGAATGAATTGTTGTAAATCGAGGACTACCTATATTTGATTGTCCCCCACTTGGATGCTTTTTCAAAAGGCCCTGAAATAGTGTTCTGCCGACAGGCCTGGGGACCCCAGTGTGACGCAGAGCCCATAAAGTGGCTGGGGCTGATTGTCGTGGCAAAAGGGTCTGAAAATTTATGGGTTTCTATATTGGGGTTTTATCTCTGTAAGCTCCCCAGAATCACATGAGTGAATCGGGCAGCCATCCAGAAAAGCTTCAGAAATAAAATGGAAATGTCACATAGTATGTCCCCAAAACTGTTGTGATTTATCTGAAACTGGGTTATGGAAGGATATATTTTTCTTGTGGGTCTATATGGGGGGGAAAAAACACCATTTTCAGTAAATGCCCAGTTTCTTTAACAACTTTCAAACTTAATTCAATCCCATCTCCCTAGGCTGGCAACTTTTATTTCATTGACATTTAGTAGAATATCTAAATCATACAGTAGAATGACTCTTGTCAAGGCTACAATGGAGAGAGAAAAAAAACAGTGGCCTCATTTTTCTCTCCAAATTATACTAAAATTAGTGTGTTGACCGCTGCTTGCCCGTTGTGATTGCTGTATCGAAATACACTATTGGATCCCAATAAGCACCTTAATTATCACTGCTTTGCCACATTTCCTCAAACCTGGGCATGTATATGACTTGTAACAATTTGTTTTTTATTCTCTTTAGCTGACTTGTGATTTTAATGCTGTATTTTCTCGTTTCTTCCCCCTTTTTTCCCCTCCTCTGACCCTTCCCCGGCTCTTTACCTTCCGCTTTCTCTCTTTTTTTGCATGCTACCCGGGACCAACAGATGAAATTAGTGGGGACGGTAATATGTGGTTACATTTTATTAACAATTTGTGTATGTGATGAATGTACCGCTTGCGACCTCAATAACTCGTTTGCCACTTTCGTTGTTTGCAACGAAGCCAGCTCACCCCAGCCTTACGCTTATTCAGATTATTCAGACAGGTCCTGCCACGCCAGAGTCATACAATGCCACAACATGGTGCGTGCTTCCTTTAAAAAAAAAAAAAAAGAGACAAGAAGGGGAGTGTGTAGTGAGGTGCCCCAGGGCTCTGTTCTGGGCCCAGTGCTCTTCAACATCTTCATCAACAATTTGGACAAGGGGATAGATGGGGAACTCATCAAATTTGCAGACGACACCAAGCTGGCAGGAATAGCCAACACTCCAGAAGACAGGCTTAGGATACAGGAGGATCTGGACAGACTTGAACACTGGGCGCTATCTAACAAAATGAAATTCAATGGTGAAAAAAGCAAGGTTCTACATTTAGGCAAGAAAAACCAAATGCACAGATATAGTATAGGGGGTACCTTGCTCAATAGCAGCAACTGTGAGAGGGACCTCAGAGTCCTAGTGGACAATCACTTCAATAGGAGCCAGCCGTGTGCTGCAGCTGCCAAAAAGGCCAACACAGTGCTAGGCTGCATTAACAGAGGGATAGAATCAAGATCGGGTGAAGTGTTAATACCACTTTACAATGCCTTAGTAAGGCCACATTTGGAATCCTGCATCCAGTTTTGGTCACCGCGATGTAAAAAAGATGCTGAGACTCTAGAAAGAGTACAGAGAAGAGCAACAAAGATGATTAGGGGACTGGAGGCTAAAGCATATAAGGAACGGCTGCTGGAATTGGGTATGTCTAGTCTAATGAAGAGAAGGACGAGGGGGGACATGATAGCAGCGCTCCAATATCTCAGGGGCTGCCCCAAAGAAGAGGGAGTCAAGCCATTCTCCAAAGCACCTGAAGGCAGGACAAGAAGCAACAAATGGAAACTAATCAAGGAGAGAAGCAACCTAGAACTGAGGAGAAATTTCCTGACAGTTAGAACAATTAACCTGTGGAACAACCTGCCTCCAGAAGCGGTGAATGCTCCAACACTGGAGGTTTTTAAGAAGAGACTGGACAGCCATTTGTCTGAAATGGTATAGGATTTCCTGCCTGAGCAGGGGGTTGGACTAGATGACCTCCAAGGTCCCTTCCAACTTTATTATTATTATTAACTCTGATTTCCTGTCCTGGCCCTGTTCTGCCTTAACTCTGCAATTATGTAGGATGAGTTTTTAAAGCTTTGGCAATAAAGGTTAAAAATGGCCACTTGTCTCAAATTTAACAGCATCCTAGGACTCTCTTCCTTGGTATAAAAGAGTTTTATAGTAGATGGGAAACATTTAAAAAAGGAACTCAAGGGGGGGATAGATAAATCAGTATCGCCTCCTTCCCTCCGATTTATAGTGTTAGCATTTTCTTTAAAGTCTGAGAGCTTTTTTTTCCTCCCTCAAGCTCTCAAGATTGGAACATTTGCAACTTTTGAAGTGTTGATGCCTGAAGCAAAAAAAAAAAAATCATATTATGAGAAAACCCTCTCCCAAAAGAGCTCAGGATGTCTGGCTTTAAGAAACATCTCTTAATCTGTTGAAAATGCCTGCTGAAACGAGTTACAGTATATATATTTTTTAAATTGGTTAAAATTGATTCTGCATCTCTTACGTGTGCCTTTCCACATTGTTTCCCCAAAACTGAAAAAGGGAAAAAATGAACAATAAACTCAATTAGAGGGGAGGCTATAAAAATTAGATAAACCAAATTAGATAAGCTAACACTGGAAATTTTTAAGAAGAAACTGGACAGCCATTTGTCCGAAATGGTATAGGGTTTCCTGCCTGAGCAGGGGGTTGGACTAGATGACCTCCAAGGTACCTTCCAACTTTATTATTATTATTATTAAATAAATAATCGAACTAGGTAAATGCCTACACAATTCCTATTCATAGCAAGTACTGTATAGAGAGGTTTCATTAAATTAAGTAAAATTTAAATAATTCAAAACTATTATAAAGGCAGAGAGAGAGAGAGGGAGAAAGAATTTTTAGTTTGCCAGGAAAAGTATCTTATCATTTAATAATATAATATTCTTATCTGGGAAGCCTATATGCCAGTGATGCCGAACCTTTTAGAGACCAAGTGCCCAAACTACAACCCAAAACCCACTTATGCATTGTTGAGTGCCAGGTGGGTGTGGCCCATTGAGTGGGCGTGGCCCATTGGGTGGGCGTGGCTGCGGTGGTAACGGCTGACTGGGTGGGACTAAAAAGTTCAATCAATCAATTCCAACTTTGCAAGATCTTTTTTTTCCCGTGAGACGTTGAAATTGACTGATTGAACCTTTTTATTTTTGCACACGGCGATGGAGGCCTAAAGCAAAAAGTTTTATAAAATCCAGCTGAAGGCCTAGGACTGGGGTGACGGTGCGCGTGCCCACAGAGAGGGCTCTGAGTGCCGCCTCTGGCACCCGTGCCATAGGTTCACCACCACTGCTATATGCTTTGTATTGTGTGGAATTTATTGTGCAAGCGATTTTATTTGAGGATTTTCTTGTCAAATGCTAAATACAGGTAGTCCTCAACTTATGACTACACTTGAGCCCAAAATTTCTGTTGCTTCACATTTGTGAAGTGAATTTTGCCCCGTTTTTATGACATTTCTTGCCACATCTGTTAAGTGAATCAATGGAATTGTTGGTAGTATAGTTCTTCCCCATTGAGTTGGCTTGTCAGAAGGTCGCAGAAGGAGATCCCATGGCCCTGGGACACTGCAACCGTCATAAATATGAGTCAGTTGCTAAGTGTCTGAATTTTGATCACGTGACCCCGGAGATGCTGCAGCCATTGTGAGTGTGAAAAACGTTCATAAGTCCCCTTTTTTTCGAACGGTCACTAAACAAACTGTAGTAAGTCGAGGACTACCGTTTTAGCCTTCAGGGCAGTGGTAGTCAACCTGGTCCCTACCGCCCACTAGTGGGCGTTCCAGCTTTCATGGTGGGCGGTAGGGGTTTTGTCCGATACTGAAGCACTTTCCTTTTTTTTAATTTAATTGATTTTTTAAAAAAAATTCATAGCATTATTTAAAAACATTTTCATTAGGTTTTCATAAAATTCCCCGTGACAACAGTTCAACAATTGTGGAATCAGGCTTTAGTGCTGTTAATCATATTATGACCAAAGAAAGAAACCGCCTGAATATTTCCGAAAGAGGAGACCTTCGTTTGTTCCTTACAAAAATTGAGCCAGATATCCAGTATTTAGTTTCGCAGCCTCAGCCTCAGGGATCTCATTAATAATTTAATTAATTAAATGTAATTTCATCAGACTTCATGCTTCAATGTATGCAAAGTATAAATAAAAAGATAGATTTAACTACAGTAAGTTGTTTTATAAAGATTTATTCTGCCAAACTTAGCGAAAGTCCGACATAAAGTATTTGGTAAGTAATTATTATTATATACTTTAACTTGCTGTAACTCTGCTTTATCAATTTTATAAAGTAAAGTTACTTCCCTACTTTATAAATCACCATTACCGTGTAACCGGTGGGTGATTAGAAAATTTTACTACTAACAGAGATACAAAAGTGGGCGGTAGGTATAAAAAGGTTGACTACCCCTGCTTCAGGGCCTGGGCCAATTTATCTTCTGGATCCTCTTCAAGGATGATGTCACATGAAGCACATTACAATGGTCTGTATGGGAGGTGACCAGGGCACGAGTGACTGAGCAGGGCTTCTTGGCCCAGGAAAGGCTGTAACTACAAGGTGTAACTCTAAAACAGGGCTCTCCAAACTTGGCCACTTTAAGACTAGTGAACTTCAACTCCCAGAACTCCCTAGCTGGGGAATTCTGGGGGTTGAAGCCCACAGGTTTTAAAGTTACCAACTTTGGAGAGCCCTTCTCTAATCCAACACTGGAAATTTTTAAGAAGAAACTGGACAGCCATTTGTCTGAAATGGTATAGGGTTTCTTGCCTGAGCAGGGGGTTGGACTAGATGACCTCCAAGGTCCCTTCCAACTTTATTATTATTATTATTATTACTACTACTACTACTACTACTACTACTACTACTACTACTATTATTATTATTATTATTATTATTATTATTATTATTATTATTATTATTATTATTATTATTATTATTATTATTATTATTATATCCAGACTGCCTCTTCCCTGTTGGACTTCCAAAGAGTTGTGAAGACCTGGCTTTTTAAGAGGAAGTTTGGGGATGCCAGAGATCTGATGTCTGTTATGATGGACTTTGCATGGAGGTNTATTATTATTATTATTATTATTATTATTATTATTATTATTATTATTATTATTATTATTATTATTATTATTATTATTATTATATCCAGACTGCCTCTTCCCTGTTGGACTTCCAAAGAGTTGTGAAGACCTGGCTTTTTAAGAGGAAGTTTGGGGATGCCAGAGATCTGATGTCTGTTATGATGGACTTTGCATGGAGGTTTTTAACTTCATATACAAAATGCAAAATAACAGAGTTGGAAGAGACCTTGGAGGTCTTCTAGTCCAACCCCCTGCTCAGGCAGGAAACCCTACACCATTTCAGACAAATGGTTGTCCGATCTCTTCTTAAAAACATCCAGTGATGAAGTACACACAACTTCTGGAGGCAACTTTTTCCACTGGTTAATTGTTCTCACTGTCAGGAAATTTCTCCTTAGTTCTAGGTTTCTTCTCTCCTTGATTAGTTTCCATACATTCCATATATTCGTGAATGCAAGCCACTATGAATTTTCCTGAACTGAGTGGCATCAAAGCCAAAAGAATGTATGAAACCTGATTTATAAAACTTGGATGAGAAGCTAAACGTCTTGAAGGAAAAGCCAAGAAGATGGTCCAGTTGCCTCTTGGAAAAAGCACCTTTGGGACAACCATGATCTGGATGACTGAGGATCTCCATAGAGATTGGATCTATAAAACTACAGGACAGCTTCCTTGCAGACTGCTTTAATTAATGAGCCTCAGCAGAACCTCTTGTTTTGAAACGAGATTTCAACTCGCGAGAAATTAATGCAGAAAATGCAGTCCTTTGGGAAATAGCGCAAAGAAGTTATGCCAATTTCCATTATAGAAATGAGAGACAATAGGGTTAACTATCACACAGAGAAGAAGAAGTTACTAAGGTATGCAATTTAGGACTAAAACAATTAACCTTTCCTTGGAGAGGACCTAAATTCTGAAGCCAAGCCTTTTTTCCTGGACTCTTCCATACTTCTTGAGTTAATTCCAATAATTTAGCAAGGCTGCTGAAGAGAGTGATTTCCACTAGTTTTTCCCAGTTCAAGGATAGCAGTTTCTTGTTCTTTTTTTCCTTGGAATTCTACCTTTATTTTTTTAACTTTTTAATTATCTATGTGGGAAATCTTACAAGTGTACGAACAAAATCCTGTTCCTGAGAGGAAGGGCTTATTTAAACTCAAGTGCTGTCAGGGCTTAAATCAGGGGTCGCCAACCTGTGGGCCGTGTCCTGCTAGCCCGTGGGCCACGGGACAGGCTGGCCAGTGCGTGGATATGTGTGCGTGCACTCAAGCCCACTCACGGTGGCACCGCTGCTACGCAAATGGGGTGCTGCGCAGCAAAAACAGGGCATTGGGTAGTGAAAACGGGGCACCAGTCTCCAAAAACAGGGCGCCACTAGCGTCACGTGGGCGCCAGCACCGCCCCATTTGTGTGCGCACGCATGGGCGCATGTTAAATTCTCCTTTTCTTTCCCTCCGGTCCGCCAACTGAGAAAGATTGGAGACCTCTGGCTTAAATGACAGGGAAGAGCTAGCAATTCAGAGCAGAAGCGAAACTACAGTTTTGGGTGTTTTATGAATGTTTAGCATATATATATATATATATTTAAGATTTCTAGCCGGAATGACAACTCTATGCACATAAAGCTAATTTCTTTGCATAATAAAAGCTAAATCTTGAGGAAAATACTGGGGATGGAGCGAGGACAGGATTAGACAATGATATTGAAATAGTTAGAATTTGTTAATAACAGACTTTTATACATAGATAACCCTTTAAATGACTTGATTGGTTAAATTGGCGTAGCTGCTCATGACTCTCGGTGGCTAACAGTATGTAACAAAGGAATAAAAGCAACGTAACACAATTTTAAATGTCATAAATTAGCAGCTGAGAAATACGACCAACAGCAGCAATTAATAATCATTCATCACAGTTAATGCAGGGGTCTTCAAACTTGGTCCTTTGATGACTTGTGGACTTCAACTCCCAGAATTCCTCAGCCAGGCACGCGTGCCTGGCTGAGGAATTCTGGGAGTTGAAGTCCACAAGTCATCAAAGGACCAAGTTTGAAGACCCCTGCATTAATGGAATCAAGAAATAGGCTCATCCACATCATCAGGACCCCATACTCAAACACAAAACCAAGTCTTCAAGGCCTTGAGAAGGACCGGCCGTGTCCAGACACTCCTCATCTCTTTTTTATAAAGAAATTTTAAAAAAAAACCTTGAATATCACAGACATTGCTATTTTGGGCTCAAACGTTCAGCTGTATGACAAGTTCGGTCTGGTTTGTCTACGATCTTCCACTCTACCCCTGCAAATTCTCTCGTCCATTGCTTTATTGTGAATTTCTTTTAACAGAAAATTTGTGTTGACTGTTCCGACGGGATTACTCATGGTTTGACTCCTGCCTCTAAATAGGGGGACTGTCTCCTGGTCATAAAGATGTATTCAGTTTTTCTCTAGTCCCTGAAAAATAACTCTTGGTTACGTAATGTAGGTGCGAATGAGGTCATCTTCATGTCCCTGTGTTAACTTCTGTCTGGGGAGATTGAATCATGATGGCAGATGGAGATTTGTAAGGGGTGGTGAAAAGGTTGCAGATTTTGGGTTTTGGATAGAAAAGCAGTCTCTCTGTGTGTGTGGGTATGTATGTGTGTGCATACACACACACATACACATGTTCCCCCGCCCCCAGTCTTTTTATTCTGTTTCGTAATATGGTCATTTCCTTCAGATTCTCCCAATTATTTCATTTCAGAAACAGATGACTATGCAGAGATCATAGATGAAGAAGATACGTATACCATGCCTTCAAGTAAGTCATCCTTCTTTCACTCTGGACCCTGATGGAGTCAATAAACGTAGTTGTAAGAGCTATTTAATCGAGAATATCTGGGAGGCATCCTTTTGGACCTAGAAACTGAAAAACAAAAGGTTTAAGATTACTTGAATCCCCACTGGGGATTGTTATTTATTTTTGAAATAGTTAACCTAGAAACGCAGGTCCATATAAACAACCGAGAGAGGACAATTTTGGATTGTTGGCCAGATGGGAAACTGCTAATACTTCAGTGTTTCAGTTCAGGCACTATGCTGTCTCTTACTCACAAGAAGTGTAAGGATTACATGTGCTTTCCCTCTAGGACAGTGGTGGCGAACCTTTTAGAGACCGAGTGCCCAAACTGCAACCCAAAACCCACTTATGCATCGCCGGGTGCCGGTGGGTGTGGCCACCGAGCTGTCGGCTCGTGCTCACTTGCTCGCTGTCCGCTCCGACTTGTGCTCGCTCTCTTGCTGTCTGCAGCAACTGCTGCTTCCGCTGAAAGTTGCTCCTTTTATAGCCTCTTGCCTATTCCCAGACTGCGCATGCGCGGAGAGCTGCGCATGCGCGGAGAGGAGGAGGGAACAGCTCGGCCCAGCAATGACTCGCGTGCCACCAGAGACGGCTCCGTGTGCCGCCTCTGGCACGCGTGCCATAGGTTCACCACCACGGCTCTAGAATCTTACACTTCGGTGCATTAAGAAAAGGAAAAGGCGGGAAAATTTCACCTTCATTTTCAATGTTTTCCTATATCTATATCTGTCCAGAGTGTGGTTTATGTTGATGATTGAAAAGGAGATCCAGTTTGGTCTAGTGGTTAAGGTACCAGGCTAGAAAGCAGAAAATCATGAGTTCTAGTCCCACCTGAGCCATGAAAGCCAGCTGAGTGACTTTGGGCCAATCACCAGGAGACGGCGAGTTCGAGTCCCTCCTTAAGAATGCTGGCTGGGAGACTTTGAGCCAATCACTAGTTCTAGATCTGCCTTAGGCATGAAAGCCACCTGGGTGACTTTGGGCCAGTCACTCCCTCTCACTCTGACTCACCACACAGGTTGTTGTTGTGGGGAAACTAAGAGTAGGAAGATGTGTTGGTTATGTGTGCTGCCTTAGGTTGTTGGTAAAAATAATAAAGGCAGGATATACAGTGAGGGGAAAAAAGTATTTGATCCCCTGATGATTTTCCCTCACTATAAGAGCGGTGGTGGTGCAGTGGTCAGAATGCCATATTGCAGGCTAATTCTGCCGACTGCCAGCAGTTCGATTCTCACCGGTTCAAGGTAGACTCAGCCTTCCATCCTTCTCAAGTCGGTAAAATGAGGATCTGGATTGTTGGGGGCAATAGGCTGACTCCATAAACCGCTTAGAGAGGGCTGTAAAGCACTGTGAAGTGGTATATAAGTCTAAGTGCTGTTGCTATTGCTAGATATAAATAAACAAGTAAATGTTAGTAAAATCAAAACCCAATTTCCAAAGTGCTGGTATAATGGAAAAATCTCAGCTTGTTTTAAAGCAGGGGTAGTCAACCTTAGCTCTTTTATGACTCGTGGACTTCAACTCCCAGAATTCCTGAGCCAGCACAGCTGGCTCAGGAATTCTGGGAGTTGAAGTCCACGAGTCATAAAAGAGCCAAGGTTGACTACCCCTGTTTTAAAGGATGGAAACACACATTGTGCTTTGCTTATAGCTTATAATAGCATGTAGTAGATAAATGCATCAACCTCATCCTAAAATATTTTATAATATGCAAAGTAAAGTTGAATGGCATCTGTGCCTCTACAGTGTTATGAAGATGGTGTCGTAAAGATAGATTGTGTATTTTGGGGGATTTGCAGAAATTTCAAATACAATGCCTGTGTGTAGGATTTTGAATACTGGACATTTTTTTCCCAAATGTAATTTGCATTTTAAGAAGTATTTTCTAAGCCGGTGTTTGATTTTTCTCTTAATTGCACTGCAGAAAGCTATGGAATAGATGAAGGTAACAGGAGATCCTTTAATTATCTATCTGTTTAAAATTTTGGAGATATCTTTTTTTTTTAAAGGAACTGTTGACTTTCTATTAATAAAGTGCTGGCTCAATTGTGTATTTTTAAGCCAACACATTTGATCGTTATGGGATTATAAAGAAGAAACTGCTGTGTTCAAATAAAAATGGGTATATAGAATACAGAAGATTTTATGTCTATTCTTACCTTTTTTTTTGAACTCATCATAATAAACTATTTCCACTTCTCCTTTTGGAAACAAGAAAGCATGTTTCCCACTATTTTATTTGAAGTACGGAAGTAAAAAAATAGACAATTCAGTTGGCAATGAACAATGCCTAATGATTTTAGGAATAAGCAGTTTACTAAAGAAAAAAATATATAATAAAATAAAATAAGTATGACATATCAGCAGAACAAATTGCATAGGTGTTTAGGCTAATTTTTTTGGGGTCGAAATAATTTTGACAAGAACCGGCTAAAGGACTAATTGTTAAGTTATAATACATAAAAATGAACCGTTATTTAAAGTGGGAAGTCACCCCAAATAAAGGTCCTTACATACATATCCTAATTTTGGTGCTCGGAGATTTTATAGCACATTACCTCTGGAGAATTTATACGGTAATCGTCCTCGATTAGTTTTATACCTACCCTTTTTGCATTTCTTTCCAATGTGAACCACTGGTCATAATTCAGTTAAGATGTTTTAATTACACTGCTTGCATTAATGTAACTAAACACACTGGAACTAATTCAGAACTAGAAGTCTCACATCCTTTCCAGGATTTCCATTTGAATGGGTGTTTAAGAGGGTTCCACTGTAAAAATGATATTTACATGAATTGCTTGTGGGCAAATTCTGGTATGTTGTTTTTTTTTCAAACGGGTAATCATTTTAAGCTACCTTTGATGGTGTTTTGTCTTTTGTGGGGTACTTCCTGGGGAAGCTGTTTCATCAGTGGATTTAAATTTTAAATGGATTGTATTTTAATAGCCAGGGATTATGAGATTCAGAGGGAGCGGATTGAACTGGGACGCTGCATCGGTGAAGGGCAGTTTGGTGATGTTCACCAAGGAGTTTATGTCACTCCAGTAGGTATCTCTTAATGTTTTCATACTTTTTCATAAGTAGAATTATCTGCCTTCTAATTGTGTGTTATTATCCATTGTACACTCTTATGGCCTAGACCAGGGGTAGGCAACCTCGGCTCTTTTATGACTCGTGGACTTCAACTCCCAGAATTCCTGAGCCAGCATGGCTCAGCTTGGAAACCTCTCCCTTTCCCCTCAGCATGGCTGGCTCAGGAATTCTGGGAGTTGAAGTCCACGAGTCATAAAAGAGCCAAGGTTGCCTATCCCTGGTCTACTGATAATGTAAATATGTCCAGTTTTGAACTTATCTTATGTAGTAATGGGAAACTTCTTAACCTGATACATAGAGTCTCTGCTAACCTTTTATCTTTATTGATTACAATTCCTTAAACTACACACCCTCACACGTTCACATTTATCAAACTATAATACCCGCCAGGTGATATAAGGAGCGTTGGAGAAGACAAGAGTTCTTTTATACCACCAGTTGTGTGCGTGGATGGTGTCCTTTGTCTAGCCCAGGGCTCTTCAAACTTCGCCCTTTTATGACTTGTGGACTTCAACTCCCAGAATTCCTCAGCCAGGCATGCTGGCTGAGGAATTCTGGGAGTTGAAGTCCACGAGTCATAAAAGGGCCATGTTTGAAGAGCCCTGGTCTAGCCCTTCATTTTGTTTTGTTCTAGCAGACCTCTATCACATGTAACCTCAATTATTTTCTTCATGTGGGGTCCTTGATGCTCTCTGAGCTTGATTGCAGACGTTTTATTACCAAACCCCATTCCTTTCTATCCCTGATGATGTTGCTTAGTTGGGTAATGAAACATCTGCAAGAACATTGCCAAGCTCACCCACAGTTCAACCCCAAACTACAGATATTCTCTCTGGAGGCCATTTTATTCATGTTCACTGGCTGTTTGCTGTGACTGGATAACGTAAGACCGGTTGCTTAATGTCTATGGAAAAAAGCACCTTTTAAAAAAAAAACAAAACACAAACTTTGGGACGGCTGGTTGCTTAGAAATTATTTTCATTCTTTGTTGACTGTCCTCTCAACTTGCTTGGGGTCACCCCATTTCAGCTGGTTGCTCTTGTGCAAATATGGCTTGTCCTCTGTCATTCTCTCCCTCTTTCTCAATACCGTGTCACGTTGGTTTGTGTAGCAAATGCTGCTGACAATGACTCTGATCGTGATGACTAAAATGTCAGATTAAGGCTAAACTGTTTCCCCACTTGACCCCAAAAGCTCATTGTACCAATGTCCTTTCATGGGAGAAAGAAAAGTGTAATGCTGAGGAGAGCTGTGTAGGCGAATTCGAATTCACACACACACACACACACACACACACACACACACACACACACACACAGAGAGAGAGAGAGAGAGAGAGAGAGAGAGAGAGAGAGAGAGAGAGACTGGTATTAAAGGTATTTGGAAGGTGGTGGTGGGGAAATCTTTGGGTTTTAGTTTTTCACAAAATGTTGCATATGGGAAGAACCCCGTGCCGAGTATTTGGTGGAGAGTTGGAAGACAAAGTCACAAACGATTGGCTTAAGTGGAGTAATAAGAACTTAAGCTGGGAGCTTAACTCCTTCTCTCTGATTATACCAAAGCTCAGAAGCTCCGATAAATACGTCCAGCTGTTACACGCCTGTTGTTAAGTAGTGACATGGTGGGGAGGTGTGCGGAGGAGATGGGGTCCAAGGAGAAGAGAAATCTCATTTGGCCTGAGGGTCTAATTAGCCGTTGGTAATGTGTGAACTTTTTAATGTAGAGAACTCTGCCCACCAGCGGCTTCTGATTTAAGCCTGCTGTGGGATACATTTGAACTTTCCAGCAGGAACTGCAGCTTTCACCCCCTTTCCAGAGACGCATGAACGCACAGGGGAAAAAAAAAAAGAAATTACGTTTGTCTTCTCATGGAGCAATTAGGTAAATTATCGAAGAAAGTTATCTACAAACTTTAGAACCTCGACACCCTTCAGTCGAAGGGTCTCTTCCTTTATAATTTTCCCGTCTTTTTATCTAAAGGAGGTTCCTAGAACTTCTTGGTCTTTTTGTACGGGTCAGACGAATTATCGGGGTGGAGAGGGAGGGGGTTCGAGACATGTTTACGTCTACATCCTCCGGGGTACTAGAAGCTTAAGAAGACAAAGACACCTAAAATCTGCATACCCCATCCAAACTCCCAAGAGTCATTAGCCCCAGCACCAGGGAAGCAGGATACGACCTTTGGGAGATAATAGGATTAACTCACAGATGCCAAAGGGACACAGGTCAAAATACATGACACAGGAAATAGAAAGCCTCAAACAGGAACAGGAAATAACCTCCAAACAAAAGGCTCCAGAGGGTATAAAAACCCACTCCCCACATGTGCTCAGCCCTTTTTCTCTCCTCTTTCCTGCCAGAACCATCTTTCTGTCTGGCTCTTCAATAAACTGCAACCTTCTTTCTAAAGCAGTCGCCATGTCGTTTATCCCCGGCTTGGACTGGACCATGATGAAGACTTTTCTTTCAACAGAGCTTTAGGTCAAAAAAAATAAATAAAGTTCTTTATGAAACTCTGCCACTCGACCGGAGAAGAATACTTTTACCTTTTTTGGGGGACAATCTGGGAGTCGAAAAAGCTTGAGGAAGATGAAAAAGATGTTCAGAAAGGTTTCTTCCCTTGGCCCAACCTTTAGACGTAACCTCAAGAGAAGACTACAGCGACCAGAAAACGGCACCTTCCACGTAACTCTGCTGAAAAGATTAAACAAAATCCCAATATAAAAGAACGGGTTCTTCGAAGGAACATAAATTTATTTTAGTACAGTACTCTAAAAATGTTTGGCTTAGAGAGCAAGCAGTAAGATGTTAATTTATCTTTACATTTGCAGATGGTTTCTGGAATTTTAGAAGAGATACGGCTTGCGTTTCATTAAATCCTGCAAATACCTTAGTGCAGGGGTAGGCAACCTTGGCTCTTTTATGACTCGTGGACTTCAACTCCCAGAATTCCTGAGCCAGCCATGCTGAGAGGAAAGGGAGAGGTTTCCATGCTGAGCCTTGCTGGCTCAGGAATTCTGGGAGTTGAAGTCCACGAGTCATAAAAGAGCCAAGGTTGTCTACCCCTGCCTTAGTGTCACCTGCACCTACTTTGCTTTTTTCAAAAGATGGTGTTATACGAGGCTGGCCATGCAGCTCAACTAAACAGGTTGCCCACCAGCAGATTAAAATTACCAGAAAAATAAGTTGGTGTATAATGCACAACCGATAACGGAAACTTTTGGGGTATCTTTTTCTATGTAATCCGAGACAAACTGGCCTAATTTAAGCTGAAGTTGAACACCGTGTTTTAATAGAATAATAATGAGAATTCTACCCCTTCTTACAGAAGAAAAAGACAAAGTTAATTTCCAGTCAAACTTTAGCGCATGCTTAGAAACTTGAAATTGGCCAGTACAGTTTTAGTATGAATGTCTTTTTATACTTTTGAAGAAATGAGCGTTAGCATTATGCAAGTAGTCTTTAAAAAAACCCACACATTTGGATTTATCTAATATAAAATTGAAAAGAAATTTTTTTTAAAGCCCCTTCCACAATATTAAATTAGTTGAAACATTAACAGTTCGGTTAGGTCAGATTGCTCTGTTGTAGGCATTAAGTAAGGGAAGAAACCATGCCCAACCTCGCTCCTGTATTTCACCTATGAAATGTATAAAGTGGCGGCAGCCCTTTGTCGTATTCGGCTGCCTGGTTCGTGAGAAAATGCTAATTTTAGCAAAATTGTCACTTTTTTTTTTTTTCCAAAATCCGTGAAATACTCTTTTTTTTTTTTTTTTTTTTAAAAAGAGAGACTTCAGAATCAATGTCTATCTCTGTGTGATTCCTTTCATTTGCATAACGTGGGCTTTCTGTCTTGCAGGAAAACCCTGCCATGGCAGTTGCAATCAAAACGTGTAAAAACTGTACTTCAGACAGCATCAGAGAGAAATTCTTGCAAGAAGCCTGTAAGTTACAACAACGTTCCCGTCTTTCAGCTTGGGTAGGCTTAGGCCCGTAGTAGCGAACCTATAGCACGGGTACCAGAGGCGGGGCACACGGAGCCCTCTCCGTGGGCACGTGCGCCGTCGCCCCGGCCCCACCTCCTCCCGCGGTTTCCTCCTCACCAGCAGCCCCCCCCAGAGGAGAGTCGCCCCCGAGGAGCAGCGCAGCCAAGGACATGGCAGCTGGGCAGCAGGGACAAGACTCCGCCCTTGCACCCCAGGGCGTGCAATTGATGCTGCGGGGCGTAGGGTGGAGGGCGTGGCTTCCATGGCGCTGCTGGGCCGCCTGGGCAATCTACATTGGGCCGTGGAAGCGTGGGCAGGGTGGGGATGAGGCAGGGGTGGGGCGGGGGCGGGAGCGTGCAGGGCAGGAGCGTGCAGGGTGGGGATGAGGCAGGTGGGGGCGGTTTTTGGGCACTCAGTCTCTAAAAGGTTCGCCATCACTGGCTTAGGCTGAGCATGTGAGGGGTTCTTGTTTGCAAAGACCGGAAACACCACGACTTAGCTGAAAAATGTCCCCTGCATTGTAGCAGCCACGGTCCCCCAACCGTAGGCTCTTGCCCCCGTAACACTCTCTCTCTCTCTCTCTCTCTTTCTCTCTCTCTCTCTCTCTCTCTCTTTCTCTCCCTCCCTCCCTCCCTCCCTCTCTCCTCCTCCCTCTCTCTGGAAGATAAACACATGATTGCCTACAGACAGCAAGCTTGCATTCCTGTCCTTGAATGGACAATCTTGCGGCTGAAAAATATAGGCTGAGATTTCATTCATAAATCCAGATTTATAATACTCTGTTTCAAATTGAAGTACGACCCACGTACTTTAGAACAGTGATCGAATCATGCGCAGATGAGATTAATCTGCTACTCTAATGTATATTTTTAGAATTTCCCTGTCTATTTCGTGAGATAAAAGCGAAATGTTCCAGGTTTGCCTACGGCAGTGGTGGCGAACCTATGGCACGGGTGCCAGAGGCGGCACTCAGAGCCCTCTCTGGGGGCACTCGCGCCGTCAACCCAGTCCTAGGCCTTCAGCTGGGTTTTATAAAACCTTTTCGCTTTAGGCCTCCGCTGCCCTGTGCAAAAAAAAAAAAAAGGTTCAATCAATCAGTCAATTTCAACTTCTCGCGGGAAAAAAAGATCTTGCAAAGTTGGAATTGATTGATTGAACTTTTTAGTCCCACCCAATCTGCCGTTACCACCGCAGCCACGCCCACCCAATGGGCCACACCCACCCAATGGGCCACACCCACCCGGCACCCGACGATGCATAAGTGGGTTTTGGGTTGCAGTTTGGGCACTCAGTCTCTAAAAGGTTCGCCATCACTGGCCTACGGGGTGCTCTCTCTTCCACAGCACAAATAAACATATTTCCATGTCATTAGGTGCGAGGTTTAGCTCCTGTGCTCTTGAGACAGATAATAAAGCAATTCTGTTCCTGGTCAATGCACTTGATGCCAGCCAAAGGAGTAAATGAGATTTTTCTTGTGGACATCATATTCATATCAGTGTTGTACTCCATCGCAACTCAGTGCATCTGTCTGAGTGGTGTTCCATTTTTCTTCTTTCTGCTCTAACGAAGTCATGCCCACACGATGTGTAGACAGTGTGAATCAATAAGTTTTTTTTTAAAAGGTGAGTTTGGAGCTTTGAACCGTATTTAGTGATAATTGTTGCCAGTTTATATTTTGCAGGCCATTTGCTCTTGAACTGAATCAATGTAGGCCGATTGAAAGATATTAAATTGGTGTCGTACCTTCGTGGCTCCCTCAGAAGAAAAACCCCTGGCCTTTTCAGCATAGTTGTGAAATCAAAGATAATAATAATAATAATAATAATAAAGTTGCAAGGGACCTTGGAGGTCATCCAGTCCAACCCCCTGCTCAGGCAGGAAACCCTATACCATGTTATGCATGTTATGCTTCTGCACAGTCAGTGTCCAGCTCTGACCCATTTTAGTGTTGCATCTGTGCTTTGGAGACCGAAACTGATGCCAAATATGCTTTTGTTTCAAGAGCTGGTGCAAAAGTAATCATGATTAGCATTCATATATCCGCAAATGTAGCAGTCATCACAGCAGATGCTGGAAATGGAAGAGAAATTAAAAGAGAGAGCTCAACAGGAAAATAGACAGTGAAGCACATGGGAGGGTGAAAAGGCTCAGCCACGTAGCTCCTTTAGTTTACTCTGAAAACAAAATGATTTCCTGGGTGAATCGTTTACAGAGAGAGAGTCCTCAATTTATGGCCAATGGCTTAGTGACCGTTTGACGTTAGGACAGATCCACTGGGAGTTATATACGACCCAGATTTGAAGTTTCAACAGGTACCCTCTCTAACCCACTCGTGGCCACATGACACGGGCCACATTTGCAGCCACTTGTACCTTCCTGTGGTCCTTTGATCACGTTTTACAATAGTTTTGCTGAAAATCGACATTTCCTTCTGGTTTGGGAAAACCTTGCCCGTAGTAAGCCATTGGTTCAGCTAATAACCACCAACACACACACACACTCAGACAGACAGACAGACACAAAATCAGGTTGTTCATGTGACCCACTTTGTTGTTAATTGCGAAGTCGTGTCCGACCCATCGCAACCCCATGGACAACGTTTCTCCAGGCCTTCCTGTCCTCTACCATTGAAGCTCCCGCCTCCTGCTTCAGTGACTCCATCCAGCCACCTCCTTCTCTGTTGTCCCCTTCTTCTATTGCCCTCCATCTTTCCCAGCATCAGGCTCTTCTCCAGTGAGTCCTTCCTTCTCATTAGGTGGCCAAAGTACTTTGAGTTTCAACTTCAGGATCTGGCCTTCTAAAGAGCAGTCAGGGTTGATCTCCTCTAGGGCTGACCGGTTTGAACGCCTTGCAGTCCAGGGGACTCGCAGGAGTCTTCTCCAGCACCGTAGTTCAAAGGCCTCCATTCTTTGTCGCTCAGCCTTTCTCAGTCCAACTTTCACATCCATACATTGTGACCCACTTTAGGCCAGCCCTAAAATCACAGGAAGGGATCTCTCAGAGGTCTTCTAGTCCAATCCCCTACTCAGATCGGGAGTCTTGTACCACCCCAGTTAAATGGTTCTCCATTCCCAACTTACAACCGTGATGGGAGGCTCCATTACATTCGTAAGTCGAGGTGGGAAATGTGATAGATGAAGCATTTCTAGTTAGCCTAACTTAGAGCTGTGCTGGCGGAGGGGTTAGAAGTATTGCAGGCTGATTCTGCCGACTGCCAGGGGTTCGATCCTCACCGGCTCAAGGTTGACTCAGCCTTCCATCCTTCCGAGGTCGGTAAAAATGAGGACACAGATTGTTGGGGGCACAATAGGCCAACTCTGTAAACCGCTTAGAGAGGGGCTATTGCTATTTAGAAAAAAATGGAAATCGGCGAGAGAGAAATATCCAAGCAGGCCAACTGTCTGGGATGCATATGATGAAGGGAGAGCATTTCTACAAACTCAGTGCTGAAAGCCAAATGCCACTTCCCAGAGTATTAAAGCAGCTACATCCTCTAAGGCAGAGGTCCCCAACCTTTTGCGCACCAAGGATCGGTTCCGTGGAGAAAGGTTTTTCCACGGACCGGAGAGTGTGTGGTTTTGTGTGCTGCCTGCATCCCACGGGTGGGGCTTTGCTTGTTTGTGCGGACCGGTTGCTGGCATGCCGTGGCCCGGTACCGGTCCATGGACCGGGGGTTGGGGACCCCTGGTATAAGGCACTCATAGCAGCTGCCTCAAAGGACATCCCTTTGATCGTGGTGTCGCAGGGCTTATAATTCAGTATTGCAGGCTGACTCTGCCCACTGCCAGCAGTTCGGTCCTGGCCTGCTCAAGGTTGACTCGGCCTTCCATCCTTCCGAAGTTGGTAAAATGAGGACCCAGATTGTTGGGGGCAAATATGTTGACTCTGTAAACTGCTTAGAGAGGGCTGTAAAGCACTGTGAAGTGGTATATGGTATTGCTATTGCTCTACCCCTGCTCTCTATTATCTGTCTGTCTGTCTATCTTATCTATCTATCTATCTATCTATCTATCTATCTATCTATCTATCTATCTATCTATCTATCTATCATCACCTATTCTATGTCTGGTGGCGCAGTGGTTAGAATGCAGTATTGCAGGCTAATTCTGCCCACTGCCATGAGTTCGATCCTGATTGGCTCAAGGTTGACTCAGCCTTCCATTCTTCCGAAGTTGGTAAAATGACCTAGATTGTTGGGTGCAACAGGCTGACTCTCTAAACCGCTTAGAGAGGGCTGTAAAAGCGCTGTGAAGTGGTATATGGTATTGCTATTGCTCTACCCCTGCTCTTTATTATCTGTCTGTCTGTCTGTCTATCTATCTATCTATCTATCTATCTATCTATCTATCTATCCATCCATCCATCCATCCATCCATCCATCCATCCATCCATCCATCCATCCATCCATCCATCTATCTATCATCACCTATATTATATCTGGTGGCGCAATGGTTAGAATGCAGTATTGCAGGCTAATTCTGCCCACTGCCATGAGTTCGATCCTGACCGGCTCAAGGTTGACTCGGCCTTCCATCCTTCCGAAGTCGATAAAATGAGGACCCAGATTGTTGGGGGCAAATATGCTGACTCTGTAAACCGCTTAGAGAGGGCTGTAAAAGCGCTGTGAAGCGGCATATAAGTCTAAGGGCTATCGCTAAGTCTAGAATCGGTGTCAACCCCTTGCTATGAAAAGAACCCTTTCCCCTCTTGTTTTCAGATTGCACGTCAACAGCGTGCCTCTGTTTAATGAGAACTTTTTTTTTTTGCTTTCCCCCGTTGCAGTAACGATGCGTCAATTTGACCACCCCCACATTGTCAAGCTGATTGGCGTCATTACGGAAAACCCTGTCTGGATCATTATGGAGCTGTGTACTCAGGGAGAGGTAAGAGAGGAATCGATCAAGGCCATGTCTGTCTTCAAGCATTTGATAAAAGACTTGGGGGGAACATGGAAGTATTGTGTGAATGTTTCTCTCGAAGGAAGGAAGAGCGTTCAGCATTTGGCAACGGCAGAATCATAGTTTCAAATGGAGCCCGGCGGGAATTGTGGATTGAAGAGGAGATCTAAACCTTTTTTTTCTCAGTGTGGAGTTGAGTGACAGATCTCTGGTTTACTACTGGGAAGAGGACAGCTGAAAATGATCATAAATAATAATAAAAAAACTTTGCACACCCTAAAGGTAGCCCTTGACACGCAGCAGTTCATTTAGTGACCGTTCCAAGTTACAGAGGCACTGAAAAAAGTGACTTAGGACCATTTTTCACACCTACGACCATTGCAGCCTTGTAAAGAGGCCATAGTTGCCCACCCTTCAGAATCAGAATCAGAATAGAGCTGGAAGGAACCTTGGAGGTCTTCTAGTCCAGCCCCCTGCTCAAGCAGGAGATCCTATACCATTTCAGACAAGTGACTGTCTAGTCTCTTTTTAAAAACCTCCAGTGATGGAGCACCCACAACCTCCGAAGGCAGGCTGTTCCACTAATTAATTGTCCTCACTGTTAGGAAGTTTCTCCTAAATTCCTGGTTGCTTCTCCCCTTGATTAGTTCCCATCCATTGTTTCTTGTCTTGCCCTCTTGGTGCTTTGGAGAATAGCTTGACTCCCTCTTCTTTGTGGCAGCCTTTCAAACACTGGAATACTGCTATCATGTCCCGCTTAGTCCTTCTTTTCTCTAGACTAGCCATGCCCAATTCCTGCAACCCTTCTTAGTTTAGAGTACGGTAGTCCAAGCTCTTGTAAAACACGTACGTTTTGATTGGAAGGAAATCCATTTAATTCTAAAGTTCAGCAGAGATACCCAAATTCGAATACTGTCATCGCTTTCCTTTTAATAGTTGAGTGCCACAACGATTGAGGCCACTGCCAGGACTTCTTGTGGAAGTCCAGTGATAGAAGTCCACTTTAGAAGTCACAGTTTCTCTGAAGCAGTCCCGTGAGAATGGAGCAGGTTCAGTAGCCACGGAATGGAGGACACTGGAATGGAGAAGAGAGATCAAGGCAATTGGGATTCTTTACGCCGCAACATAATAATAGTAGTAGTAGTAGTAGTAGTAGTAGTAGTAGTAATATCGCACAGACTGACTACAAGTAGCGGCATGACAAAATAACAACAATAGTGCATTGGAAGATCTGCAAGAAATATTTGCCTGTAAGCAAAAACTGGTGGGATCATAAAATAGAGAAAGTCATAGAAAATGATCAAATTAAACTGCTCTGGGACTTCAGAATTCAAACAGACAAGCACCTGCAACATAACACCCTGGACTTAACAATTGTCGATAAGAAAGACAAAAAAGTATGGGTCATGGACGTGGCAGTGCCTGGAGACAGCAGAATAGATGAGAAAGAACTGGAGAAGATAACAAAATACAAAGACTTACAAATAGAAATAGAAAGACTGTGGCAAAGGCAAGCAAGGGTAGTACCAATAGTAATAGGCGCCTTGGGTGCAATCCCAAAACAACTGGAGCACCACTTGAACACCATCATCGGCATTGACAAATTCGCTATTAGTCAATTGCAAAAGGCGGCCTTACTAGGAACCGCTTCCATCCTGCGACGATATCTGTAATATCGTCAAACATCCACATCTGCCTATCCCAGGTCCTGGGTAAGGACTCGATAGGTAGACAAAATGCCAAATCCAGTCTGAACATCTGGCTGACTGTGTGATGATCCTCAATAATAATAATAATAATAATAATGATGATGATGATGATGATGATGATGATGATGATGATAAAGTTGGAAGGGACCTTGGAGGTCGTCTAGTCCAACCTCCTGCTCAGGCAGGAAACCCTATACCGTTTCGGACAAATGGCTGTCCAGACTCTTAAAAACTTCCAGTGTTTGACAAGAGACTGGACAGCCATTTGTCCGAAATGTTGAACAGAGATCCTTTGCGCTGCAACGTTCTGCCCCTGGTTTTGTTTTTGCTCAGTCTGACCTCTCTCTCCCTCTCTCCTTTATCCTGTAGCTGAGATCGTTTCTCCAAGTCAGAAAATACAGCTTAGATCTGGCGTCTTTGATACTTTACGCTTATCAACTTAGCACCGCCCTTGCCTACTTAGAGAGCAAACGGTTTGTACATAGGTAAGATCATCACCACCCAGCAAAATATTTGTGTATATATATAAAAAAAAAGTTGTATACATCNGAGTATTACCCGTGTTTCCCCGAAAATAAGACCGGGTCTTATATTAATTTTTGTTCCAAAAGACGCACCAGGGCTTAATTTCCAGTTAGGGCTGATTTTCGGGGAAATACGGTACTAAATGCGTCCATCTGGCTGATGATTCTAACTGGGGCTTATTTTTGGGATGGGGCTTATATTACGAGCATCCTGAAAAATCATGCTAGGGCTTATTTTCCGGTTGGGTCTTATTTTGGGGGGAACACGGTGTTGGTTCCGAATCCAGCAGCATGCGAGAGACTTGGGAAAGGGTGACATCTACTGGGCAGCTTCTTCCTGTGTTTTCTAAAATATTACTAGCACCAAGTGAGTTAGAAAGGAAGGAGGTCTGCCAAAACCTCTTGTGATTTCCAATTTTGAAGCAACCTGCAGCATCCAAAGCAGAAATAGCTATAAGAGAGTTTTCCTGAAAACCATTTAACCAATAAATGCAGGGGTAGTCAACCTTGGCTCTTTTATGACTCGTGGACTTCAACTCCCAGAATTCCTGAGCCAGCTATGCTGGCTCAGGATTTCTGGAAGTTGAAGTCCACGAGTCATAAAAGAGCCAAGGTTGACTACCCCTGAATAAATGGATTGTTTACATTTTCATGGTAATTAAAACGGAAAACAATCGGAGCGATAATTCACATTTTTAAGAATAAAGAAAATACTCTGTTAAACACAGATGTCAGACACACACTATAAATCTTCAAGTTCACACATCCTTGTAGAAGTTTCAAGGTGGTTTTGGATGCAGTATCTTCTAATCCTTGCAACATCCTGTATGTCAAAGCAAGAATATTCAATAATAGTCAGACTCATGACACTGTACAGTACATTATTTTAGAATCAGAATAGAGCTGGAAGAGAGCTTGGAGGTCTTCTAGTCCAGCCCCCCTGCTCAAGCAGGAGACCCTATACCATTTCAGACAAGTGGCTGTCTGGTCTCTTCTTAAAAACCTCCAGTGATGGAGCGCCCACGATTTCTGGAGGCCAGCTGTTCCACTGGTTAATTGTCCTCACTCTTAGCAGGTTTCTCCTTAATTCCTTAATTTTAATTTAGCTTACATAATTAATTTTGATAACCTTACATACTAAGGCAAAGATGCAAGCAAGATTCAGAACTCAGATTCAAACTAGGTTCTGCCTGATTTTTAACTAAGGGGTCAAGGAACCATAAATTAGTCTTGTTTTTTCTTAAAACAAAATCCTGGATATTTTTTTTCTGCTTCTATGTGCATATGTTTGTACATTTCATTGTAAGGGGACTGGAAAACCTTTGAGTAGTATTAATAGGAAGAGTGCTCGCTCTTTCTTTTCTCCTGCTTCTCCAAACTTCTGGTACTAAACAAAATTGTTACAGAGGTATGGGATCCAGCCCCCAGCAGGAGCAGTGTGCAATTTACTTGGTTGCCCTTATACAGTATATTCAGGTACAATTGTCTAATCCAGATAGATTTTCATACAGTATGTAGTGTGACATATTATGCCTTTTTGTTGGAAGAAAGCAAGGAGCGTGATTTTGGGTATGAAAATAATCTGATTAAATGTGCTCCAGATGTGCTCAGATGTACTGATGCTTTAAACTGAAGGATTAACGCTTATGTCTTCTACCAGGGATATTGCTGCTAGAAATGTACTGGTGTCCTCTACAGACTGTGTGAAACTAGGTGATTTTGGTTTGTCTCGGTATATGGAAGATAGCACATATTATAAAGGTAAGTAAGGGATGCGTCTACACAATCCCTCTCTACAGCCTCTGTTGAGTAAAAAGAGTATCCTCTCCTAGACTTACCCTAGGACAGGGGTAGGCAATCATGGCTCTTTGATGACTCGTGGACTTCAACTCCCAGAATTCCTCAGCCAGCCTGGCTCGGCTTGGAAACCTCTCCCTTTCCCCTCAGCATGGCTGGCTCAGGAATTCTGGGAGTTGAAGTCCACGAGTCATAAAAGAGCCAAGGTTGCCTACCCCTGGTCTAGGACCTAGGCCACTGTTTCTCAATCTTGGCAGCTTGAAGATGTGTAAACTTCAACTCCCAGAATTCCTCAGCCAGCATGGGGAACTATGGCCCCTTCATGACTCGTGGACTTCAACTCCCAGAATTCCTGAGCCAGCATGGGGGAACTATGGCCCCCTCATGACTCGTGGACTTCAACTCCCAGAATTCCTGAGCCAGCCTGGCTCAGCTTGGAAACCTTTCCCTTTCCCCTCAGCATGGCTGGCTCAGGAATTCTGGGAGTTGAAGTCCACGAGTCATAAAAGAGCCAAGGTTGCCTATCCCTGGGCTAAGTCATCTTTTATTCAAAGGCATTTACTTGATGTAAGATACCAGAGTATAAGACGAAGGGGAGGAGTGATCCATTCCTAACTCGTATGTCAGAAAGAGTAAGCAAGCACCACCTTAGCAATGACAGCAACGATGGAGGCCAAAATTCATTTTGATTGCTTTATGATATATGCAACAATAACCACCCGATCGTCCAAGCTGGCGAAAAATTCAACCAGCACATTGAGATTTTGGCAAACATGCGTGTATATGTACTCAAAAGCTCAGCTCGCAGCCCAGCAATGTAAAATGTACGGAGTGGAGCAGAATGTTGATGTGTAAGAGGTCCTGACTAGATTTCATTTGTGCATTTTAGCTTCAAAAGGAAAATTGCCCATCAAGTGGATGGCCCCAGAATCCATCAACTTCCGACGTTTTACCTCAGCCAGTGATGTCTGGATGTTTGGTAAGAGAAGATCACCACGGGCTCCCTTTCCTGTCTCTCTGCCTCCATTTTAAACTGTTTATTGAATGTGTACAGCTGGTCCCCGACTTATCACCACAATTGAGCCCCAAATTTATTTATGTTGCTAAGTGAGATGTTTGTTCATTTTATGACCTTTCTTGCAACAGGTGTTAAAAGTGAACCATTGCAGTTGTTGAATTAGTAGCACAGTTGTTAAGAGAATCTGGCTTGCCCCATTGGCTTTTCTCGTCAAGAAGTTTGCAAAAGTTGATCATATGACCCCGGGACATGGCAACCGTCCTAAATACGAACCCGTTGCCAAGCATCTGAATTTTGATGACGTGACCACGGGGTTGGCTCCAATGGTCCTAAGTGTGAAAAACAGTTATAAGTCACTTGTTTCATTGCCATTGTAATTTTGAAACGAAACGGTCACTACACGAATTATTATAAGTCGAGGACTACCTATATCACCCTTGCCTGCTATTTGCATGGCACTCAAACGATGATGATGATGATGATGATGATGATGATGATGATGATGATGATGATGATGATGATGATGATGATGATGAAGTTGGAAGGGACCTTGGAGGTCATCTAGTCCAAGCCCCTGCTCAGGCAGGAAACCCTATACCATTTCAGACAAATGGTTGTCCAATCTCTTCTTTAAAACTTCCAGTGTTGGAGCATTCACCGCTTCTGGAGGCAGGTTCTCCTGCTTGAGCAGGGGGCTGGACTAGATGACTTCCAGGGTCCCTTTCAGCTCTACCTTACCCTACCCTACCCTACTCTATTCTATTCTATTCTATTCTAAATAAAGAATCCTATTCTATTCTATTCTATTCTATTCTATTCCATATTTTCTATTCTATTCTATTCCACATTTTCTTTTCTATTCTATTCTATTCTATTCTATTCTATTCTATTCTATTCTATTCTATATTTTCTCCTATTCTATTCTATTCTATTCTATTCTATTCTATTCTATTCTATTCTATTCTATTCTATTCTATTCTATTCTATATTTTCTCCTATTCTATTCTATTCTATTCTATTCTATTCTATTCTATTCTATTCTATTCTATTCTATTCTATTCTATTCTATTCTATTCTATTCTATTCCATTCCATTCCATTCCATTCCATTCCATTCCATTCCATTTTTTCTATTCTATTCTATTCTATTCTATTCTATTCTATTCTATTCTATTCTATTCTATTCTATTCTATTCTATTCTTCTCCTGCTGCGCTCTTTCTCCATCCAAATGCATCGTGTGTCACTTTTGTACTGTATGAATTGGTTTGATGGAGCCCATTTTAGTCATTTCCTACAGGTCTAGAAAGAGGGAAAGGCACTAAAAAGCAACATTTTGGCATATCTCCGAGACCGCCTTCTGGATATCTCCGAGACCGCCTTCTGCCACAGATTTCCTCTCACAGACCAGTACGCTCCCACAGAGCGGGCCTCCTCGGTGCCGTCGGCCAAGCAGTGTCGGCTGGCGACCCCCAGGGGGAGGGCCTTCTCTGTGGGTGCCCCCACCCTCTGGAACGAACTACCCCCTGAGATCCGGACGATTCCGGATCTCCTATCTTTTCGCCGCGCCCTCAAGACATGGCTTTTTCAGCAAGCGGGTCTGGCCTAGGGAGAATTTTAAATAGGGACAATTTTAATTAGAATTTTAAT
>NW_015387916.1:0-3648 GCF_001527695.2 Protobothrops mucrosquamatus | reverse complement strand
TCAGCAAGCGGGTCTGGCCTAGGGAGAATTTTAAATAGGGACAATTTTAATTAGAATTTTAATTAACACAGCGGTAAATATTTGTTTTTAATTGGTTTTTATTGGGGATAATGTTTGTGTTGTTTTAATATGCTGTGAGCCGCCCTGAGTCCTGTTGGGAGAAGGGCGGCATATAAGTTTAAATTAATAATAATAATAAATAATAATAATTTGCTATGTGTGTCTCCCAGGTTGCAAGGGCAGGACATGTGTAGCGTGTGTTGACATTAGTCAGGGAAAGGGTGATTCCAAAATGAGACGGTTTCTCAGTCTTATCTACACGTGTAATCCCCAACTTACAACCACCATTGAGCCCAAAATTTATGTCGCTAAGCGAGACAGTTATTAAGTGAGTTTTACGACCTTTCTTGTCATAGTTGTTAAGTGAATCACTGCGGTTGTCAAGTTAGTGACACGGTTGTTAAGTGAATCTGGCTTCCCCTAATTGACTTTGCTTCCCTGAAGGTCACAAAAGGGCAGAGGTAGGCAACCTTGGCTCTCTTATGACTCGTGGACTTCAACTCCCAGAATTCCTGAGCCAGCATGACTCAGCTTGGAAACCTCTCCCTTTCCCCTCAGCATAGCTGACTCAGGAATTCTGGGAGTTGAAGTCCACGAGTCATAAAAGAGCCCAGGTTGCCCACCCCTGCAAAAGGGGATCACGTGACCCGTGGACACACTGCAACCGTCATCAATACGAGCCCGTCGCCAAGCGTCCGAATTTTGATCACGTGACCCTGGGGATGCTGCAGTGAACATGACCAACAGCCATAAGTCAGTTTTTTCCACTGGTGTTGTCATTTTGAACGGTCACTAAACAAATGGTTGTAAGTTAAGGAATACCTGTAACGAAAAAGGGCCTACCTTGCTCCATTTTAGGTGAGGAAATTATCCTTATAGCCCAAAAGAGGTGGGGCATCTAAACCAGTGGTTCTCAACCTGTGGGTCGGGACCCCATTTGGGGTCGATCGACCATTTCATGGGGGTCGCCAAGCAAGGCTGTCCGCCATTTTTTTTGTCCGCCATTTTTTTCCCCTTTCCCGGCGGGTGCCTTACCTCCCTTGAGCTGGGCCAGCTGGTGGTCGGCCTGCTCCGTCTCTGCCGCTTGCCAGCTACGCCTCGGCCGGCACAGGGGGCGGACCACGCATGCGCGGCGCTCCCGGGCAGGGAAAGTCCTCGACTTACGACCGGTTGGCTAGTCCTCGACTTACGACCGGTTTAGTCCTCGACTTACGGCTGGTTTAGTCCTCGACGTACGACCGGTTTAGTCCTCGACTTACGACTGGTTGGGGTCGCAGCATTAAAAAGGTTGAGAACCACTGATCTAAACCTTGATGGTTCCCCCAGGATGTCTCAGCAATTTGCACGGAAACAAAATTTCCTTTTTGTTTTTTTTTCTTCTCGGGGCCGATATTAACCGGCTGCATCTTTTCCTCCTTCGTCGAGACCGTAGTAAATTGTAATGGTTATTAAAAAAAAAAAATGGGTATGTCCAGAGTTCATTTCTCAGAAGCTTGTAGTAGCTACGTTTGCTTGCCAGCTCGTGTCGTTTCCAATAAATCATTGCTACCCATTCTCAGACAGAGAGTCATCCACTACCTGGAGACATGAGTAAGAATTCCACTTTTATTATCTCAGGATTTAAGCCGGGCTGAGGCCTTTTCTGAGTGCAGTATTCAGTTTCACTTCCCCGGCTCGCTTTCAGAAGAGTTTGCTGTTCTTTTTTTCCCCTGCTTCCCAGGTGTATGCATGTGGGAAATCTTAATGCACGGCATTAAGCCCTTTCAAGGGGTGAAGAACAACGACGTGATTGGCCGGATCGAAAACGGCGAGCGCTTGCCGATGCCGCCCAACTGCCCGCCTACTCTCTACAGCCTCATGACCAAATGTTGGGCGTATGATCCCAGCAGGCGTCCGCGATTTACGGAACTTAAAGCTCAGCTGAAGTAAGAATTCCTTTTCTGTTTGCTCGTATGTAAATAAGGCTAATTTTTCTCTGTGAAAATAATAGTCTTTATTTAGGGGGGGCGGGCGGTGATTGAGATACGGTGGCCTTTCCTTGCAGGCCAGGTTTTCATTACCCTTGATTGCAATTTGGAATAGCATCATTTTAAATGGAAGCAACGCACCTAAAGAATGTCGGAATAATTGCAGTTTGAATCCTACCATGGTAACATAATTGTCCTGCTTTATGTTTTTCTGACAACCTGTGAAGGGTGCCTGTTAAATGGCTGCCAAACGCCGTCTTTGGAACAAGCGTCCATCATGAAATCCTTGTTTCCTTTTCATAGTTCCTTGTTCTCGCATCGACCATGTTGTACTATTGTGTTTTATTGGCTGCAAGCAGAGATGGTCCCATTGTAGCATTAGGGCCATAGACACATTGCTTTTCTAATAATAATAATAATAATAATGATGATGATGAGGTCCCATTGTAGCATTAGGGCCATAGACACATTGCTTTTCTAATAATAATAATAATAATAATAATAATAATAATAATAATGATGATGATGATGATGATGATGATGATGATGATGATGATAATAATGATAATAATAACAATAATAATGATGGTGATGATGATGATGATGATGATGATAATAATAATAATAATAATAAGGGTGATGGTGGTGGTGATGTTGATGATGATGATGATGATGATGATGATGATGATGATGATGATGATGATGTTGGAAGGGACCTTGGAGGATAACTAGTCCAAACTCCTGATCAGGCAGGAAACACTATACCATTTTAGACAAATGCCTGTCCAGTCTCTTCTTAAAAACGTCCAGAATTGGAGCATGCATCACTTCTGGAGGCAGTATGTTCCACTGGTTAATTGTTCTCACTGTCAGGAAGTTTCTCCTTAGTTCCAGGTTCCTTCTCTCCTTGATGAGTTTCCATCCGTTGCTTCTTGTCCTGCCTTCAGGGGGTTTGGAGAATAGCTTGACTCCCTCTTCTTTGTGGCAGTCCCTGAGAGTTAATATAGTTAATGCTAGAAGGTACCGGCTGAAGAGTGCAGAGAAGAGCAACAAAGATGATCAGGGGACTGGAGGGTAAAACATACAAGGAACGGTTGCTGGAATTGGGCATGTCTAGTTTAATGAAGAGAAGGACGAGGAAGGACATGATAGCAGCGTTCCAGTATCTCAGGGGCTGCCCCAAAGAAGAGGGAGTCAAACTATTCTCCAAAGTACCTGAAGGCAGGAGAAGAAGCAATGGATGGAAACTCATCAAGGAGAGAAGCAACCTAGTGCACAATCACTTAAATATGAGCCAGCAGTGTGCTGCAGCTGCCAAAAAAGCCAACACATGCTAGGCTGCATTAACAGAGGGATAGCATCAAGATCACATGAAGTGTTGATACTACTTTACAATGCCTTGGTAAGGCCACACTTGGAATTCTGCATCCAGTTTTGGTCACCACGATGTAAAAAGGATGTTGAGACTCAAAAGAGTACGGAGAAGAGCAGTAAAGATGATTAGGGGACTGGAGGTTAAAACATATAAGGAACTGTTGTTGGAATTGGGAATGTCTAGTTTAATGAAGAGAAGGATGAGGGGGGACATGATAGCAACATTCCAATATCTCAGGGGCTGCCA